>NW_024724952.1:5000-16596 GCF_018991925.1 Homarus americanus
TAAACCCCAAGTCAAGTGAGAAATTAGTCCAGCAATTCCGACGGGGTTATATATATATATATATATATATATATATATATATATATATATATATATATATATATTCAGAAATTTCAGTGTAATTTCAAACGTCGAGGGTGGCTGGGGGAGCCAGTGAGAGAAGGTCAAGGACCACCTCTGTGCTGTACCCAGGAGAGACGGATGTCCGTGACCTGGTTCGCTTCGTTTATTTAACATCGGTATTAACAAGTAGGTTTTATTCAATCTCCAGACAAAGCTTGATGGGGCAGCAGGGAACAAACGGTGATGTGAGACAATAGCTAACAGCCCGGGTTTTCAGGGTTCTGTGAACCCCACGCAGTATGATAACGTCCACTGGCGGTATGAGAGTGGTGAAGCGAGCTGTATGACCGTTCACTGACCTGGGTTTGAGCCACCTGTTGAGTATGGTGAGGTTGGAGTGAACCCAGCTGTCTGGGTGCCCAACTAACGACGTGACGATCGTTTGGGGTCATCAACTCTCCTCTACCTCGGCTCACAATACCACATATCTTCAAACAGCTTAGTGAAACCTTTTACTAACAGGAAGCTAAAACTTCTCTCAACTGTACAAGGTCTGAGTGGCTCCTCCCTTCCGTTTTCATGGATATGCTGGGGGGCAAAGTTAAGCCAGCTGAGTGATACAGGGTCACACACTGGGACCAAGAGCAAGTGGAACTTAGGGGAACATTTCCAAAGGTTGAAAGAGCTGGTTTGGGCCTTAAACTATGGGTGCCTGTTGGTTTGTGCCTTAAAAAACTATGGAGTGCAGGTGGAATCTATGTGTTAGGTTAGGAAGCATGGTTCACGGGTATTGGTGGACTCAGTAACTTCTTAATAATAGTGATACTATTTTTGTGTGTACTTAATACTATTTTTCAGTTACTAATGTATGCTATATTGTATTTAATATTTCCTTATAATTTCAATCTCAGTTATAACCCTTGTTCCAGAGTAGTGTTTAAGTTAGAGTTAGGAGGTGTGTATCTCTTGGGGGTAACATAATTTTGCTGAAGTGTCCTGAAGGCCTACTCAGGGTGTAGTTAATAAGTTCTATTTTTATACCATTTTCTCGGTGCTGGATGATATTTTGTTGAGTGCCCTTAAGGCTTATTCATTGTAGAGTTATTAATTTCTTATTTTTAATACCATTTTCTCAGTGATTGATATTTTGTTGAAAGCCCTTAAGGCCTGGTTCGTGTGCAAGCAACATTTCTTACTACTTTAAACTTATTGTCCTGAGGTTCTAATAATTTCAACATCATGTATAACATTCCCCAGAGTAGTATTTTAAGTTCAGGTTAAGAGGTGCACATATTGGTGTACCATTATTTGATTGTGTTTGTAGTGTTGGAGAATATAAGTGTATATTTAACAGTGTGTCTCATTCATCCCAGTCACAGACGCTATCCTTCCACGGGTCACGGACAATTCATTTTGTTTAGTAAATTTAAGTGTTCTTGTGCTGGTTGGGATTTCTCTCAAAGGCGCTTCCACTGCAATTACCATCTAATAATCTTTAATAAACCCCAAGTCTAGTGAGAAATTAAAGGTCCAGTAAATTCCGACCGATTTATATATATATATATATATATATATATATATATATATATATATATATATATATATATATATATATATATATATATATATATATATATATATATAAGTAAATCACTGTGACGCGTGATCTAGGTAGATGCTGATAACCACAAGGAAAAGAAAAAACACGAAGTTCCCAAAGTGAATTACAGCCTTGGAACTTCGTGTTTTCTATATATATATATATATATATATATATATATATATAGTAGAAAGGTGAGATAAGGTCACTACACGGGTGATACTATACAGTATGAGTGGCCTTCCAGTCAGCTGAGCATCTGCTTGGCTGAGGGAAGCATTGATGATGGAGCAGAGGGGTTTAGCTAGTTCCGGGGAGAACTCCTTGAAGAGTTTCATTGGTAAGTCAATGGGGGTGGTGGAGCGTTTTAACTTCAGTTTGTCCAGACGTTTTGCTACTTCAAATTCTTCTACTAAGTCAGTGGGAAAGGGGGCTGGTAGGTAAGCAGGCGTCTGGCATATTGTTGCAAAATGGTTGCTTGATTGCTCATCTGTGTCACCATTAGTAGGATGGCTAAGGAAGGGGAGGGGGTGTGTCTTATTGTTTAATCTACAGACTGTATTTTGGTCTGCTTCAGGTGTTGCAGCTTGGTTGGGTAGCAGGGGCGGATCCAGGAATATAAAAAAAGGGGGGTCCAAGAAGTTGTGGGTGGGGGAAGATGGCGAGCACAGCAAGTCCACCCAACTGGGAGGTTTTAGGGGGGCGCTGTAAGACACCCATATTTTTTTTCTTCTAAATCTAACCAATATCATGGGTATTTTGAAGCTATGTGCACTTGACATTAGGAGATATTCTGAGGCAAGTAGTAATTATTTTTTTTACCATAAAAAATGCCGGAGTACAAAACTGCATTAAAGAAAAAGTATTGGAAATTTCTGATGAAAAGGTTGTCCGAACCCCCGGGACCCCCCCCCCCTGGATTCGCCCTTTGGTGTTTTGAGAATTATAGACAAAGTGACATGTATTATTTATTCATGTATTTATTCATGTTTAAATTATATTTCATGAAATAGATACTCCACAGTAGGATAAACTAGAAGGAGAGAGAGAGAGAGAGAGAGAGAGAGAGAGAGAGAGAGAGAGAGAGAGGGAGACAGGAGAGAGACAGAGGGAGTGCTTACAACGAACTTTGCTGAGATGTTAAATGTGAAACAGAAGGTCTCGCCTCGGGCTGACTAACTCGCTCCCTGTGTAGTTCAGAAGATAGTCTCTAGCAGTCCAGTGAGCTAACAAGTCAGGGAGCTAATAAGTCCTACATTAGACCACGAAACACGTAAGCTTTTATATGGTTTAACACCGTACTCTACTCAAATTTATCATATGTAGTTGTTAATAGTGAAGGAACGTACGACTGAATTAATTATATTGTACATAACATATGTAATTTGTACTCTGCAGGTTTTGACCGAATAAAGAACAATCGAGTCTTACGTGCAAGGGTCTTATTATCCCAAGTCGCTCATCGGGCGGTTACAATGATACTGTACTCTTATAATAATTATAAGTATAATGTTATGATTTGTTTGACTTAAATCATCCTGTATACATACTGCACAAGTGAGGATATCAGAAGAGGACTGCTTTCTTTACATTTATTATACAATTTGACATATATTCATGAAACTTATATTAATTTCAGTTAACAGAAAAATTAATATCGATGTGCATTCAGTATGTAACGTTGATTACATAGGAATATAATTTCTGATACATTAATATTTAGTCCAGCCACCTTCATTCTCGATTACTTGCTGCAGTCTGTTGGGAACGGACGTGACGTGATTGTGTATCAGTTGCGGTTTCCGCCTCAGCACCTCCCACTCACAGTGTGTATGCTCCTGTAGCTGCACCTTGGTTTTCTCTTCAAGTGGCTCCCACACGTTCATAATAGTGGCCCAAATGTTTTCTATAGGGTTCATGTCACAACCTTTACTTGGCCAGTCTAAAACTTACAAATTTCGTTGTTCTGCAAACCACCGAGTTACAATCCGTGCAACATGGATAGTACACCCATCGTGCATGAAAATGATGTTTTCGGGAAACGGGAAAGCATATGCACGCACCGAGGGAAGCATAACTTCTTCGAGTATTTCTAAATACTGTTCTGCTGTGAATCTCCTATGTCAGTCAGCTCTCCAACTCTGTGCAAATATATCCCCAAAGAGTGCAAGTCACATGACCACTCCTTGCTCCCTCATAAATATGCTGTCTAGCATATCGCTTGTTGTTCCTCCTCCAGCAAGGCAACCTTCCGTGAGAGGTAGATGAGAAAGTTTTTTCGTCAGTGAATATTACTCTTCCCCAGAAATCTAGGCCTTCTTCAGCATACTGTCGAGCAAACTGTAACCTGCCCCCGCAATGTCGCTCATTTAACTTCTCCTTGGTGGCGGGAGTTCTTTGGTGAATGCCTCCTTCGTGAAGTCTTCGCCTGATTGTTAAAATGGAAATATTTAACTGGAGATCCTCTCTTATTGAAACTGAAGTCTTGAAGAGGTTGACCTCAGCGAAATTCCGGACGGCTTCAACCTGTGCAGGTGTTGTTCTGCGCGGCATTGCCGTCCTGTGGTGGTCCTTTAAACTTCCCTCCTCCTCCCATCGATTAATCCAATAATTAATATACCGTTGACCAAAAAATACCCAATTCTCGTGCAATTTCAGTGGGTGAAAATCCAGCCTCTTTCATGCCGATTATTCTTCCACGTTTAATGATTTTATGTGTGTGGTATTCCATGTTGGCAGGGTCCTTCTACAAATAAGGGAGTGGAATGGTAGTCAGCACGGACAACACCTGTCTCCCTCACCTTCCCGCCAATAACGTCAGCGTTATATTTATATTTTATTAGGCATTTATAAAAACTAATCAATGAATATATAAATAAATAAGATAAAAAATTATAATACATCATACACATTTTTGAAAATATAGAATAAAATAAATTGTTAATAGACACCAGACTAAAAGTGACGTCATCTACACAAGTCCGAAACAAGGATTTAGGGGGGGGGGGGGCTGTTGCTAATAGTCACTCAACGAAAGAAATACCATTTGCTGTTTACAATATTCCGAGTCTTGGAATGACAATGATATTGCTAGATAAAAGCTTGTAAAAGTATTATGCATATGCTGCTGCACTAATTCGCACCATCAGACGGATGGTTCGGAAGAAAAATTACCATCACCTTCATTTAAACAACATCATTATTAAACACACACACACAAGATATTGGAAGCATAATGTGTTGTCTATGGTAGACCCTGCTGCCATATGGCATCACAGAAATTGTGACCAAGTCCCAGGTTGCTGCTTTGACTTTCTGTCTCATTTCCACACAATTGCAGGGTCTCAATTGTTTTTCTTCCTTTGACAACACAACATACATACATCGTTTCTCACTCTTGATTTATTTTTTTGTTTCTGTATTTATTTATGGTTATTATTATTAATATTTCTATTATTTGGTTATAATTTTTATCTATTTTTATTAATCACTATTAAATATTATTATTATTATTATTATTATTATTATTATTATTATTATTATTATTATTATTATTATTATTATTATATTATTATTATTATTATTATTAATATTATTATTATATAATCGCTCCCCCAGGCCCTGACGTGGGTCAGTGACCTGTGCTCGGGTGGGCTAATCCCCGTAAAAACACTGATCCCTCCTAGTGACAGGCACTTGACATTATTAGGGACCCGCCACGCTTTGCTATAAACAGGTGAAATGTACCGGGAACTTTACCTCCCCCACACTCATCATTCTCTCACTTTATGTAACTTGACAAAACCTATGACCCTTCAGGCTTTTACGCCCTTATTGTACGAGTCATAAAGGCAAGTATGAACTTTGCATACTTCCCACATGGGAGCTGTAAACGTTTCTGTGCTTCACCTTGCACAGGATGTAAGGGGGTGCCCAATAAAATAGCCCCCTCGGGGGCAAATCTGATAAAAAACCGTAAAAAAAACACACACACACACACACACTTACTACGGGTAGCAGTGAACAGATGATTCTGCTTAACCCCATAGCAAATTAAAACAGCAGTTTGCGTTGCATGAAATCAGCATTTTTGGAAAGAAATATATTTAGCATCGGTTATACGACTGGATTAATTGTCAGAAAGGGATTAAACGCTTGAAAATAATATTAGTATAAATTAATGATAAACAAGCAGCCCCATAAACAACCTGCTCACAGCTATGCCCGATGCATGATGTTCTTTAACATACTTACCGATTTTTAGCTATGTTTAATTATCTAAACATAAATTCATATAGGCTGGCCCATTGCTCTATCATTTTTAAATTAAATTAACAGTATTTACCAGCGGAAAAGTACAATATAATACGAGACAACAAAGCCCAACCATTAATTAAGCAACGGGGAACTAAGTAACCAATCACCGATCACTTTTACATTCATTCATAATTTTTACTACGTAAACAAACGGCCTTGAGGTGCCAGCTGTCTCCAGCAGTGTTCGATGAATCTTGAATGAGGCTGTACCTATGCCATACATATCCATTAAATAAAATGTACTCACAGAAAATTTAATCATGTATTTTTAAATACATATGGAGTGGTATGTGCCAGCCAATTAAAAGACAAACTCTGTATTTACCTATCAAACATGGAGGTATTGGAGTAGTTAATGTGTTTTGTAAAGCAGCTGTTATATTATGTGCAACTTTCATAAAAATTGCCTCAGACCATGAAAAGAGGAAATCTCTAACTCCATATTATACAAGTATAAGGGCCAGTTATCTATTAGAAATGAAACCTTCAGATAATATTTCCTACTTGTCTCCACCTTATTTTAGTAATGCATTCAATGCCCTAAGAAGGATAGCAAGGCATGATAACTTTCCCAATGTTAGGAATACAGATGTATACAATATATTAATGACATGGGCTAAACCAGCAGTTGAAGAAAAGTATCCACTGTTTAAATGGTCTTTTATTTGGAAAAAATATTACATTTAAATGTATGGATCCTCACCAGAGAGGCTTCATATATAGGTAAATTCATGAACCACCAATCAGACTAGAAATGTTAAACATAAAACAAGATGATAGTTGTATAAGATGTGGTGAGATAGAATATCCATTACATATATTTTACTTCTGTTTCCATAACAAAGGGATAATTAAATTGTTTAAAAATTTCCTGAATACAGTCTGCAATGTTAATAGCAAATTATTTGTACATTTTTTAATATTTAATATTAACTGTAGTAAAAATAAGGTTAAGAATACGATGATCATGCTAATGTAAGATTATATTTACTGTATGCAGTTAAGTTGGAAGGAAAATTATAATGCTTAGGAGACTATAGCCTTCATTAAAAGCAGGATATATTATAATAAATGGATGATCAAGTGCATTTTAAAATAAAAGTCATCCTAATATTTCACGGACAAATATATTTATATGTGATATCTATGTTTATATGTAAATTGTAAAATTTTAAATCAAAGATATATTTTTTTTACTGATTCACGAGTCGTAGGCAGAACAACATGACGCCCTGGAGAAAACTTAAGGTTGTAGTAAAAAACAAACCGTAATATAAGTTCCTTCCACCAATTACAAATGTTTGGTTGGTGGTTTGGTGTGATGAATAAAGCAACGTAGGCCAAAAGGTACACGTACAGTCGCTAACATAAGTCCTGTCGCCTCTTTTGCTGCTCCACGAACCCCGAGATTCAGACTCGTGAACCTAAAGCAGTACACTGATGCATTATTCTGTCCATAAATGCTTTGGATTCACAAGTCTTGTGTTCGCGACTGCACATTACAGTGGTATGTGCCTGTATATTACTATATTTCAAACAACAGGAAAAGAAAATTATCGTTGTCTTAATTCTATATTACATATATACTAGGGTGTGTCAATTTAGGGGGTGAACTGGCTAAATTGAAAATCGAGTAATTTGGTAGCAATTTATTGTAGTCTTTAAGCATGCAAAACAATATTCTGGCAATGTCTTTGTTTGTGTAAGTTCTTTGGTTCTTTTCACTGATTTGCCTGATTAAAACACCGTATCTCAAAGCATCTCTCAATGTAGGCAACTCCGACTTCAGGAGCTCTCTCCCAGACCCAAGATAGTGACTGAGATGGCTGGATTTTTGGTTCCTCGTCCTGACACAAGCAGCCGTCGCAAATATTATCAACTTATAAATGCATCAGAATCTGAAACAGAAAAAAATATTGTTAGTTGGGTTGTTAAAGAATGAAGTCAGAAAGCAATGTTCACTATTTAATTGTAATGCACTAATGCAGCTGTACGTTAGATTTTCGATAAATTTCACGCTAAAATTTACCTCGCAAAAGGTTGCAAAATATTGAAACTGAAATTATTTTCTGTTTATATACACTAAAATCTACCAAAAAAGTGATGGGCCATTAGTTTTAGCTGATCTTCCCTCCTATGACACACCCTACTGAAGAGTCAATGGTTTATGTCATCAAGTTCTTGGACGCTCCAACAACTTGTCCCTGAATACGAATTCGCAACTTTCGATTTACACCAGGTACTTACTTTACTGATAGGTGAACAGGGACTAATGGGGGCTAGGAAGTATGGTCTAACAACTTCCACCGGCCCGGGAATCAAACCCATGACATCTCACTTGCGAAGGCAAGAGCGGTACCACTCTACCACCATTACTTCTTTAAAATAATTATTACTTTGAATAGTAAAGAGTAATTGCTATTGACCTCAGAATATCTCCCAATATCAATATCAATGCACATAGCTTAAAAATGGTCTCAAAATTCCCATGATATTGGTCAAATTTCCAAACAAAATCTGAGGAGCTTACAGCTTCCTCCAAAACCACCAGCTGGGTTTGCTCGCCTTGCTCGCCATGTTCTTGATATTCCTGGATTCGTCCCTGCTCCGGGTACTGTACTCTGGTTTTTCCTTCTGTACTAACACTGAACAAACCAACCTCCCGAATGACTAGTAAGCTGATAATTGGTGAAACAGAAGCGGATCAAGCAATATCAAAGGGAAGGGGTCCAATAAGTTGTGGGTGCGGTAAATTGGCGAGCGCAGCGAGCCCACCCAGCTGGGGTGTTGGGGAAAGGGGCCATGTTCCCCCCCCACCCTCCGGATTTTTTAACTGACCAAATTCATGGGCATTTTGAGGCCATTTTGAAGCCAGGTGCACTTGATATTAGAAATATTCTGAAGTAATAGTAATTACTTTTTACTATACAAAAACGCCTGGGTACAATACTGCATTAAAAAAGTATTGGAATTTTCTGATAAAAGGGGGGGAGGGTTCCGTACTGCCTGAGGTCCTACTCTCCCCAATGCTATGCTGCTCTCGGTGCTATAAACAGATAATACGTTCAACAGCTTTTCTCCCTATACAACCCATCTCGGTGTCCGACATTACGATCAGTTTCTTTCCCTACTAGTATCGTCGACATAGACACTCGCGCCTAGTCTGTGAGAAGGAGTGTGTTCCGTACTTTTACTTTATCTTCTTCACCACTTATCGACCTGTTAGCTGTTTGGGTGGTTGGTCTTGTCTTTGTTACGCACTGCTGGCAAGTACTGGGCCGCATGCACCTTGCACTGACCCCAGATGGTATCTGTGCCTCCGCGGCTGCACCAGTTACTTTTACTTTTATCCTCTTCGCCACTGATCGGCTCGTTAGCCGCTTGGGCGATCGGTCACGTCTCTGTCACGCACTATTGGCAAGTACTGGGCATGCACTGCTCCTGAATGTACCTGAACCAGCTCCAGTGTTGGTCAAGTCTTGTCTTGAAAGAGTCACACCCGGTGCCGTCACAACACTCTCTGGAAGATTGTCTAAGAGTTACAACCCTCAATTCGAAAATGCTTGCCCCTCACAGTTTTCTGACTTACGGCTTTCAATTCGGAGCTGTGACCCTTTTTATGGGCGAGCGTCCGCCAGCTCCGGAGTATGACACTCGACTGAGTAGTGCCCCCTGAAATGCTTATACACCTCAATTCAGGTCAAATTCCCTTGCCCATCTGTAGTATAATCTAGGCAAGGTAGGTAACAGAAAGATAGGTACAAATCATGAGGTTAAATCTGTCAGTCAACAGTTTTCGAATTTTGTATGTCTAAAGCGAGTGTGTATCTGCCCTTTGTGAGACAGTGTGGACAGATGTATGATGAGTCTAGATGTGGATAGATAGATGACATAGAGAGAGTCTGGATGGATGTGATAGACAGTTCGATATGCGCCAGTCTGGATGTCGATAAACAGACAGTAAGTGAGTTAATAAGGGTAGATAAATTATACATAAAATAACGAAAGATGTTCACCATCTGTTACTTAACTTAAATCACAGCATAATTATGCAGACTTCATGTGGGTGAAACAGACTTATTTCCTTAATACATGAAAATAATTTATAATTTGCAGTGAAGGCTTTTTTGCATTTTTTTTCGAAGAAGGTCCCAGTTCTTCACCAACCACCATTTTGAATCTGTCCACCACCAGTGTCTCCATCATCTGTGAATATGGGTTCACCATCTTGACTGATTCCACCACATCTTGACTGATTCCACCATCTTGACTGATTCCACCATCTTGACTGAGTCCACCACCATGACAGAGCTCTACTGATCCTGACTGAGTCCACTATCTTGACTGAGCTTCACCAATTGAGTCCGCTTTTCTGATATGGGCGTGAAGCGTCTTTTTCTATTCAGGAACACGAAATCGGTAACAGTTTTCTGAAGCAAAAATATATTGGTGTAGATAATTTTTCTCATGAAATATATAATTGTTGTACATAATTTTTTTTCCGTGAATATATAATTGTTGTAGGTTTTACTATACCGGTACCAGCCAGAGTAATGAAATTTCCTACCAGGTACAAGAGAACCTACTATAAGAGTAGAAGCCTAGTAAGTACGAGTTTTGATTCCAGCTGCATCATGACCTTCATTGATAACTAATGCAGTTATTTAGTTAAGGAAACTAATTCTATGACATGAAATTTCCTTTACAGCACTGAATGACTATTATACATTATCCATTTATTTGGAAAAATATGCTTTATTCTGCTCTATGTTATTGTAAAGAGACTAAGGCCTGCATTATAAAAAATCATCGCCAGGTCTGGCGTTCATTCTCTGCGTAAGAAATGTGCTATATTACCTTTCGTCACACGTAATGATTTCTAAGAGTACAGCCGATAGTTTCCAGTTATTTGTGTACTATTAAAAACATTAACAAAGTATGATGCCATTTCATGTACGAAATGTAGTGCTAGGCTACGTCTCCGTCATGCGTAGAGTTGCTTTATGCGTGACGGTGTAGCCTAGCACTACATTTCGTACATTGACAGAATGAACGCCAGACTTGGCGATGTTTTTATAAATAATAATAATAATAATAATAATAATAATTAACGATTTATTGAAAAATTTCTGCAGCCCGAAGGCTGAAAATATACATTGGACATAACGTGGTGTAGTAATTCCCTCACATATGGTGTTATGAGGGACATGTGGTGTAGGAATTCCCTCACAGATGGTGTTATATGAGTGAGGTTTGGTCTTAGGCCTTCCTATCGTAGACGGATTAACACATCGCTGGTTATTGTTGGTCTCTCACGGGCCGTTACTGGATACCTGGGACCTCACTGTGTGAAGGTTAACTTGGGTACGACTGTCACTGTTGAGTTGTTCTCACTGACTTAAGCACTGTTCACCACTGTTCACCTCTGTTTAACACTGGTTCCGTTCCTTTCCTAAATGAAATTGTAACTTCTGGCGAGAACTTGTTGATATTCCGGTGGGGAGGAGGGTTCAGGGAGGGGTTGGTATGGGCCAATAGGGTGTGTCATACGGAGGCGATTTTTTTTTTTTGAGTTTGAAAAATCGGCCCATGGTATTAATGATGTAGTTCTATGTG
>NW_024724953.1:0-7684 GCF_018991925.1 Homarus americanus
TTAGGTGTGGGGCCCATTTGACGAGCCACCAATAATTTAGTAGTGCGGTAGTGAGAACGTCATCACCTCTCACAGTTGCAGCAGTAGAGACGACATAAGGGAAGTGTGTTGACATAGTCTGTCGTGTTATTCACCCAAGCGATACACCCGGGTCACACAACAATGTTTCTTATTTGATTACAGTACCCAATATTTTCGTCCCCCCCAACACATTGCCCTAACATCTATCATGGTTATTACCCTCCCACACATCCCCTTACATAAACCTCGACTACCCTCACACATCCAGTCTCCCCACATATACACTCCCCCCTCACACACTTCATAACTCGTAGTTAACCTGTGTAGTCACTCCTTGTCTATCTCACTTTAGTACCGTAACTGTTCTGAAACTGTTAAAAGATCCAGTCCTCCTTGTCATCATATACAAGTAATATTATTTACCACTAATATTACTTGTGTATTTCTTGACAACAAAGTGACCCACTCATCTCTGTTTAGTTTATATTTTCAGTTTTTTGCCTGCCATATTTTTCAATAAACCGTTAATTATTATTACTACTACACGCTTCCAACGTTTCCCGACACCCACAATCTGACACTGTCCAGTTTATCCTATGTTGTTTTTACGTGTTTTTCTCTATATGAAAAACTATAATAAATACTAAATTGCTGTTATTAATAACTTATATACTGTAATTATATGTTATGGGAGGGTAGTGTGGAGCGATGGTGAGGCGCGGTGGGGGTGGGTGTGGGAACAGGGGCAGTGTAGAGGGTCGCCATCAGTAGCCAACACACACACACACACGTCACACATGCCAGTCACCACTACCGCCACCACCAACCACACACTAGTACACACCTTCCTCATATCGCAACAACACCATCATCATCTTCATCATGTCATATGTGATTACACGCGTGCCAGCCAATCACAGTCGCCTCTTTTTATCATCTTCCTTCTTCGCCCAATCACACGCGAGAGTGGGAATGGCGCGTTTTTTAACAATCCCAAAACCCGCCCCTTTCCTGGATGTGGTGTAATTATTGGAGGCCGGCGGTAATGCGCGGCGCCCCATTGGTTGAGGCTGCAGCTGCCAGGTTATTCAGGTAATAGGAAGGTCCTTATAAAGAAGTCGGAACGTGATTTATCGGCGGGTGTGTGGGAGCCATGGGGGAGGACGTGTGTGTCTCCTCCTCCATTTAGTGAAGTTTCTCTCTTACATTGTATTATCACACCACCTGAATGATCCCCTTCACACATAACTCACCAAGTCTTGTGTTTTATTAGTTAGTGATGATGTGATAATATTTTTGAGGCGTATATGATAAGTGTGTTTGGTAGTGCATTCTAAACCTCCATTACATAAGTGGGTGTGTGGGATACCACCGTCCACCCCCTTCTTCTTCACTACCTCCCCCTATACACTCCTTCCCCTCCCTTCACCCCTTCCCCTTCTCTCCATCCCCCCCTCCCCCACCACCTCCTCATACCTTACCCTTAGCGGCGAAAAATCCCTCATTGTGGCTCCAAATCTTTTAAAATGGCAAAGAAAACTTTTTCCCATGAGGCGGACGGACGGGTGGAGAAGCCATAAGAGCTTTCCTGAAATTCGTTATGATTTTCTCGGCTAGTCCATCCCTCGGGCCACGGCGGTTTCTTTAGGGTTTTCTCAGGGACTCTCTCCGGTTTCTGCGGGTGTTCCCAGGGCTGAGGTGTTTACAGGTCAAGACGTTTTGTGACTGTTAACGGTCTGGGAGGGAAGGAGGGGGTGACGGATGCCTAGGCTTTGTTCTGTCCCCTTCCGCCCCGACGTGTCACCTGAGACCCACCAGCCAGTTACGACAGGACTGTGTGACCATTGCTATTATCACCACCACTACTACTGCCACCACTACCACTGCTATTATCATCACTACCACCACCATTCCTGTGACTACCACCACGTATCACCACTCACCACCACGTCATCTGCACCACTTATAATCACCACTAATACTACTACTAACGTGACCACTGCTGTTATCACCACCACTACCACCACCACCACAGCCACCACCACCACCACCACCACAGCCACCACCACCAACACTGAAACTTGTTACTGTTCGCTTTGTGTCCATTCTTCTCCCCTCCCCTTCTCTGTCTTTCGTCCATCTTCTTTCTCTTCTCTTTCTCCTCCTTCTTTCTTCCTTCTCACTTTCCTCCTACTCCTTATCTTCTTCCTTCTCCTTCCTCCGCCTCTTCTTCTTCCTCTTCCCCTTTACGTCCCTCCTCTTCTTCCTCCTCTTCTCCTCCTCCCCTTCCTTCCCCTCCCCCCTCCTCCCTCTCCTCCTCCCCCTCCTCCCCACTCCTCCTTCCCCTCCTCCCTCCTCCTTCCCCTCCCCACCTCCCCTCCCCTCCTTCTCCCCTCCTCCCCCCTCCTTCCCCTCCCCTCTCCCCCCCTCCCCCCTCCCCTCCTCCTCCCCCTCCCCTCCTCCTCCCCCCTCCCCCCCCTCCTCCCCCTTCCCCTCTCCCCTCCCCTCCTTCCCCTCCCCCTCCTCTCCCCTCCTTCTCCCCTCTCCCCCTCCTTCCCCTCCCCTCCCCTCCCCCCTCCTTCCCCTCCCCCCCTCCTTCCCCTCCCCTCACCTCCTCCCCTCCCCTCCTCCTCCCCTCCCTCCCCCTCCCCTCCTCCTCCCCCTCCCCTCTCCCTCCCCTTCTCCTCCTCCCCACCTCCCCTCCCCCTCCTTCTCCCTCCTCCCCTCCTCCCCTCCTTCCCCCCTCTCCCTCTCCTCCCCACTCCCTATTTTTCCTCCTCCCTCCTCCCCCTTCCCCTCCTCCTCTCCCTCTCCTCCCTCCTCCTTCCCCCTCCTTCCCTCCCCCTCCTCCCCTCCTCCTCCCCCTCCCTCCCCTCTCCTCCCCCTCCTCCCCTCCCCTCTCTCCCTCCTCCTCTCCTTCCCCCCCTCCCTCCTCCTCCCCTTCTCCACCCCCCTCCTCCCCCCTCCCCCCCCTCCCCTCCCTCTCCCTCCCCTCCCTGGCCTCCTCCCTCTCCTCCCCTCCCCCTCCTCCCCTCCTCCTCCCCCTCCCTCCCCTCCCCTCCCCCCCCCTCCTCCCCTTTCCCTCCCCCTCCCCCCTCCTCTTCCCAGGGAGAGATGGACGAGAGATACAAGTCGTGTAATATCCGCTGAGGACGCTGCTAGTGACGTCATCATCTCAGGCCTGGCCTGGCGTGGACTTGGAGCCTACGTATACCTATAGTCTTAGTAGCCCCATTGTTTACATTGCCCCGTAGCCCGTCCTCGACAAGCTATACCTGATTTATGGGTTGATCGTGTAGCCCCCCTCCCTCCCTCCCCTCCTCCCTCCCTCCTCCCTCCCTCCCTCCTTTCTTCCCTCCCTCCCTCCCTCCCTCCCTCCCTCCTTTCTTCCCTCCCTCCCCCTCCTTCCCTCCCTCCCCCTCTCTCAGTAGTGGCTGTATAAGAAACGTGTAAAATACTTCAGCTATATAGTAAACGTGTTCGTATGTATAGCCTCAGTTGTGCTACACGATGAAAAACTACTAGACGATGGCAGGTCTGTGGCACCTTGGGGAGTCTAGCCAGTTAACCAAGTTACCTCCGTGAATTTCCGCCTTTATTTAGTTGTGGTCGTATTCTTTAATACGCTAGTTGTTAACATTTAGGTGAGAATAAGTAAATATTATCAAAACATCATTGAAAAACTCTTAAGTGACTTTGTAATATAATTCAGTCGAGATAATAATATAAACACGAACGTGCTGGTCAAGCTCAGAGCTGTCCGGGGTCATCTGGCCCTCCGGGTCGAGGTTGATCGGTGTTTTTTTTTTCTTTTTTCTTTTAATTGTTTCAATATGTGTTAAAGTCATTACTGTGTTAACAATATAATATAAAAGACAAAGAACATTTAAATATACGTATTTAGTTTCAGGGTTTAATTAGTTATTTATTACTTACATTTATTACTATGATATTTGTTTTCGTCTCATGTGTACAGTTTAAGTCTTTACTGTTTTAAGTAACTTTAGATTTAGTTGTTTTTCTCCCAAACTTATGTTGACATTTACATTGTTTAGAATATATCATATAACGCGTCATGATCATCCTGTGTTTATAAAGATCAGAGTTAAGTAATATTCCTTAAGGTTAAGTTACTTAAACTATTCACGTGGACCTAATATGATGACCTACATGGTCACCTATGGCCAGTGTGTGTGTCCACTAAGTAGGGGTAAAGGAATACTTTTTATTGTTATAATAATGTAAATTAATTTACACATAATAATATTATCACTGTTTCATATAAGACGTCATTTACAATCATAAGATATTCCAATATACCTAAAGCAGATTACGTTACGTTACGTTACGTTACGTTATGTTATGTTTTGTTTTGTATGAAGCTTTTCATTTGTATGTATTACTGTAAGGAAAAAATGACAGTAAGTGTTAAATTTAATACAAATGTAAACTAAAGTGTAAAAAAATCAGAAGGAAAAATGACAATAAAAATTGGATTGTCGGCCATTAACTTGGTAACACCTTTTGTATTAACCGATACGTGATGCCTTAATGAGCCTTGAGACACTGGTGCCGTTCATACTGTAAGGCTGCTATAATTCTCTGACGCTGTTGTACACAACCGACTTCGTTGTTCCCACGGGTGTAGAGATGAACCAATGGCTGCTGGCACGAGGAACAACATTGATGGCCATTAAAAATACAGATTGTTCAGGCCGAAATACTTTTAGTTACGAAACATTGCTAGCATGTATTGAGAAGGGCAGCCCGGAACCGTCAGGAACTCCGCCGGTTGGATCCCATAGGCCACCCTTCTTCGCCAATCTCCTTAGGTGATGAGGCAACTGAGGGTCTTCGGGACTCCGCCGAGAGGGCCAGAACGGCCGTCCTCACGCCCCCAAGGAGTGATGCTAGCGAAGGTCCCGCTGGACCCCCGAGTAAGGTTGAGACTTTTCCTCTATTTCTCTTTAAGACAGAGAGGCAACACTGGCTAGTGACGCTAAGAGTATCTACTGTCATATCTTGATATGGTATTACTTATTTTAAAGTGGCGTCTACAACACACCGAGACTTTGGTGTTTGTTTCTGTGAGTTAAGGAGATACAGTGAGTCAACCTGAGACAAGGTACAAGTAAAAAATAAAATATTTTCCTCTCCTTTTGTACGATTGTATATATCAATTGAAGATTAAAACGCGTTTTGTTATGAGTCATAACATATCGTTGCTTATAACTTATGAGCAACGATAACCTACTGTTTCACGGACAATAATTTGACTTAAGATACAATAATTTAAAATAAGGGATTTTTAACAGCCTATTGATTACTGAACCGTGTATATCAAGTTATCTCAAGAACCTAGAGTATGGCGCCTCCCTCACTACTCTCTGAAACAGCTTCAGTAAGTAAGGCTGAAGTTCAGGTGCGAACTTTCAAGGGTTCTGTGTAGTATTGTACATTAAGCTGTGGTTTGCACACACTGTCCTGTCAGGAGCCTTGAGTATCATACACGTACTGTACACACATTAATTTTGTTTTGCTAACTATCAGTATGTAATTTCAACCTAACCTAATTATCAATGAGTTACTTAACCTAACTTAATATAACCTAAGCTACTTATGCCAACCCAACATAACCTAAGAAATCGACCCAACAAAACTATCATGAAATAATTCAACCTAACCTAACCTAACCCAAGCTCATATTTGTCTCCGGCTGAAGTATACCTGACCACCTTTATGTCGTCCCATTAGGAAGCTGATGAGTCTGTGTTATATTTGTTCCTCATTACAAAACGAAATAAATCTTTAAATAATGGTACAGCGGACGACACACACCTATTGCTGTGTTTGGTGACGCGTTGGTTAATGGTGACATGTTGGTTAATGGTGACATGTTGGTTAATGTTGACTCGTAGGTTAATGGTGATGTGTAGCATAAGAGTAAAGTGCTGGTTAATGGTGATGTGTTGGTTAATGGTGACGTGTAGGTTAATGGTGACGTGTAGCATAAGAGTAAAGTGCTGGTTAATGGTGATGTGTTGGTTAATGGTGACGTGTTGGTTTATGTTGACCAGTTAGTTAATGGTGACGTGTTAGTTGATGGTAAAGCCTTGGTTAATCGTGACGAGTTGATGGTTAATGGTGACGTGCTGGCTAATGATGACGTGTTGGTTAATGGTCTCCCCACTTCATTTTGCTAAGGAATTAAATATTTCCTACCGCACTTCCTTACCTCCTCCGCACCCCTCATAGTAACCCTCTGCGTCCCCAACCCCCTCTGGCAGGTAGCTTTTGCCTCTGGGTCCCAAGCCTCAATTACAACACACTCGGTCCCCTGGCGCCCTCTGGCGGGTCCACTGGTCCCCAGCCCTCCTGGCGTCCACACACACTGGGTCCCCTTCCTCTGTGAGGTGGCACACTCTGATTCCCACAGCCTCTGTGGTCACACACTTTGGTCCCCCAGCAACCCTCTGACGGGTCACACGCCTGGTCCCCTACCCAACCCTCTGGCAGTTAACACACTCTGGTCCCACAACCCTCTGGCAGGTAACACACTCTGGTCCCGCACCCCTCTGGTAGGTAACACACTCTGGTACCACAACCCTCTGGCAGGTAGCACACACTGGTCCCACAACCCTCTGGCAGGTAACACACTCTCGTCCCGCACCCCCCTGGTATGTAACACACACTGGTCCCACAACCCTCTGGCAGGTAACACACTCTCGTCCCGCATCCCCCCTGGTAGGTAACACACTCTGGTCCCACAACGCTCTGGCAGGTAACACACTCTGGTCCCGCACCCCTCTGGTAGGTAACACACTCTGGTCCCACAACCCTCTGGCAGGTAACACACTCTGGTCCCACAACCCTCTGGCAGGTAACACACTCTGGTCCCACAACCCTCTGGCAGGTAACACACTCTGGTCCCACAACCCTCTGGTAGGTAAAAAAAAATAACACTTAGTTAATATTTGTTAATGTTAGGTTAAGTTAGTTTAAGTTTTCTATTTCACAATTCATTAATACCTAATATGATGAAGTACATGATCACCGATGGCCAGCTAGAAGCTTAAAATAATACATAGAAGTTATCGATATTAGGCAATTATCCCTGTTTAGTTTAAGCTTTTACAAATCATTAATCGTTTTGGTCAAATAGAGATAACTTTTTGGTTTTATTATTACAACTTAATATTAATTCGTATATTGTAAGAATTTGTATATTTCTTTTCAGCCCTTGCTTACTGCCATATGATGTTTAATTTATACTTTAAATAGGTTAGGTTACGTTTGGTCAGGTCAGGTTACATTTTGTATGAAGGTATTCATTTATTTGTACATTTATGATCTACATGATCGTTTATGGCCGGTGAAAAGTTTTCCAAAAAGAGAAATACCTAGAATTTATCACTAATCGTCAATTATCCATATTTAGTGTAACATATAGTATATATTACGTGGAGTTCCGTTTATATTTGTTTTTCATATTATTTAGTCAATTATATGTTGATATTTAGCTTACATGTAATAAGTCAATATTATTAAAAACAACACTGAAAAATTCATGTGACTTATGTAACATATAATTAGGTCGAGATAATAATACAAATACAACGTGCTGGCCAAGCTCCGAAGGAGTTGTCCGGGGGTCTAGCTAACC
>NW_024724954.1:0-7054 GCF_018991925.1 Homarus americanus
GGTTGTTATAATCATGGCCGTGGTTTCTACAATCATGGTCGTGGTTGTTATAATCATGGTCGTGGTTGTTATAAACATAGACGTGGTTGTTATAATCATGGTCGTGGTTGTCATAATCCTGGTCGTGGTTATTATAATCCTGGTCGGGGATGTTATAATCATGGTCGTGGTTGTTATAATTATGGTCGTGGTTATGATCATAGTCCTGGGTGTTATAATCATAGTAGTGGTTGTTATAATCATGGTCGTGGTTGTTAGAATCATGGTCGTGGTTATGATCATCGTCGTGGTAGTTATAATCATGGTCGTTGTTGTTATAATTATGGTCGTGGCTATGATCATAGTTGTGGTTGTTATAATCATGGTCGTGGTTATTATAATCATGTTCGTGGTTGTTATAATCATGGCTGTGGCGGCACCCGGCCGTTAAATCGCGGTCCCGGTTGTTTAATCGCGGCGCATGTTATAACCGAAGTATTTGCCGTTATAACTGCGGTCGGGCCATAATCGGCGGTCGTGGTTGCGCGCGGCGTGTCGGTTGTTATAATCAAGCGTCGTGGTTGTTAACTTGCGGGTTAATGATTGCGAATGTGGCTATAACCGCGGTGGTTGTTATAATCATGGTCGTGGTTATAACACGGTTGTGGTTGTTATAACTGCGGTCGTGGTTGTTATAATCTATCGGGTGATATAACCTGGTATGGCTATAATCATAGTCGGCTATATATAACTGCGGCTGTGGTTTTAGCGGACCGCGGTCAAAAGGCAGCGATAAATGTGATTGTTCTAATCATGGTCTTGGTTGTTATAATCATGGTTGTGTGTGTTGTAATCATGGTCGTGGTTGTTATAATCATGGTTGTGGTTGCTATAATCATGGTTGTGTGTGTTATAATCATTGTCGTGGTTGTTATAATCATATTAGTGGTTGTTATAATCATGGTCGTCGGTGATATAATCATAGTCGTGGTTGTTATAACCATTGTCGTGGTTGTTATAATCATGGTCGTGGTTGTTATAATCATGGTCGTGGGTGATATAATCATAGTGGTAGTTGTTATAATCATCGTCGTGTTTCTTATAATCATAGTCGTGGTTATAATTATGGTCGTGGCTATGATCATAGTTGTGGTTGTTATAATCATGGTCGTGGTTGTTATAATCATGGTCGTGGGTGATATAATCATGGTGGTGGTTGCTATAATCATAGTCGTGGTTGTTATAATCATGGCCGTGGTTTTTATAATCATGGTCGTGGTTATGAACATAGTCGTGATTGTTCTAATCATGGTCTTGGTTGTTATAATCATGGTTGTGTGTGTTGTAATCATGGTCGTGGTTGTTATAATCATGGTTGTGGTTGTTATAATCATGGTTGTGTGTGTTATAATCATGGTCGTGGTTGCTATAATCATATTAGTTCGTTGTTATAATCATGGTCGTCGGTGATATAATCATAGTCGTGGTTGTTATAACCATTGTCGTGGTTGTTATAAACATGTTCTTGGTTGTTATAATCATGGTCGTGGGTGATATAATCATGGTCGTTGTTGTTATAATCGTGGTCGTGTTTGTTATAATCATTGTCGTGGTTGTTATAATCATTGTCGTGGTTGTTATAATCATGGTCGTGGTTGTTATAATCATGGTCTTGGTTTTGATCATGCCCCTGGTTTATGATCATAATCGAGGGGGTTATAATCATGGTCGTGGGTGATATAATCATGGTCGTGGTTGTTATAATCATAGTAGTGGTTGTTATAATCATAGTCGTCGGTGATATAATCATAGTCGTGGTTGTTATAACCATTGTCGTGGTTGTTATAATTATGGTCGTGGGTGTTATAATCATGGTCGTGGGTGATATAATCATAGTGGTAGTTGTTATAATCATCGTCGTGTTTCTTATAATCATAGTTGTGGTTGTTATAATTATGGTCGTGGCTATGATCACAGTTGTGGTTGTTATAACCATTGTCGTGGTTGTTATAAACATGTTCGTGGTTGTTATAATCATGGTCGTGGGTGATATAATCATGGTCGTTTTTGTTATAATCGTGGTCGTGTTTGATATAATCATTGTCGTGGTTGTTATAATCATTGTCGTGTTTCATATAATCATGGTCGTGGTTGTTATAATGATAGTAGTGGTTGTTATGATCATGGTCGTGGTTGTAATAATCATAGTCGTGGTTTTTATAATCATGGTCGTTGTTGTTATAATTATTGTCGTGGCTATGATCAAAGTCGTGGTTGTTATAATCATAGTCGTGGTTGCTATAATCATGGTCGTGGGTGTTATAATCATAGTAGTGGTTGTTATAATCATTGTCGTCGGTGATATAATCATAGTCGTGGTTGTTATAATCGTTGTCTTGGTTGTTATAATCATGGTCGTGGATGTTATAATCATAGTCGTGGATATGATCATGCTCGTGGTATATGATCATAATCGAGGGGGTTATAATCATGGTCGTGGGTGATATAATCATAGTAGTGGTTGTTATAATCATGGTCGTGGTGGTCATAATCATGGTTGTTATAATTATGGTCGTGGTTATGATCTTAGTCGAAGTTGTTATAATCATGGTCGTGGTTGTTATAATCATGGTTGTGTTTGTTATAATCATGGTGTGTGGTTGGTATAATCATGGTCGTGGTTTCTAAAATCATGGTCGTGGTTGTTATAATCATGGTCGTGGTTGTTATAATGATGGTCGTGGTTGTTAGAATCATGTTCGTTGTTGTTATAATTATGGTCGTGGCTATGATCATAGTCGTGGTTGTTATAATGATTGTCGTGGTTGTTATAATCATGGTCGTGGATGTTATAATCATGGTCGTGGTTGTTATAATCATGGTCGTGGTTGTTATAATCATGGTCGTGGTTTTGATCATGCCCCTGGTTTATGATCATAGTCGTAGGTGTTAAAATCATGGTCGTGGGTGATATAATCATAGTCGTGGTTGTTATATTCATAGTCGTGTTTGTTATAATCATGTTCGTAGTTGATATAATCATAGTTGTGGTTTTTATAATCATGGTTGTTGTTGTTATAATTATGGTCGTGGCTATGATCATAGTCGTGGTGGTTATAATCATGGTCGTGGTTGTTATAATCATGGTCGTGGTTGTTATAATCATGGTCGTAGGTGATAAAATCATAGTGGTAGTTGTTATAATCATCGTCGTGTTTCTTATAATCATAGTCGTGGTTGTTATAATTATGGTCGTGGCTATGATCATAGTTGTGGTTGTTATAACCATTATCGTGGATGTTATAAACATGTTCGTGGTTGTTATAATCATGGTCGTGGGTGATATAATCATGGTCGTTGTTGTTATAATCATGGTCGTGTTTGTTATAATTATTGTCGTGGTTGTTATAATCATTGTCGTGGTTCATATAATCATGGTCGTGGTTGTTATAATCATAGTAGTGGTTGTTATTATCATGGTCGTGGTTGTAATAATCATAGTCGTGGATTTTATAATCATGGTCGTTGTTGTTATAATTATTGTCGTGGCTATGATCAAAGTCGTGGTTGTTATAATCATAGTCGTGGTTGTTATAATCATGGTCGTGGGTGTTATAATCATAGTAGTGGTTGTTATAATCATGGTCGTCGGTGATATAATCATAGTCGTGGTTGTTATAATCGTTGTCTTGGTTGTTATAATCATGGTCGTGGATGTTATAATCATGGTCGTGGATATGATCATGCTCGTGGTTTATGATCATAATCGAGGGGGTTATAATCATGGTCGTGGGTGATATAATCATAGTAGTGGTTATTATAATCATGGTCGTGGTTGGTAATCATGGTCGTGGTTGTTATAATTATGGTCGTGGTTATGATCATAGTCGAAGTTGTTATAATCATGGTCGTGGTTGTTATAATCATGGTTGTGTTTGTTATAATCATGGTGTGTGGTTGGTATAATCATGGTCGTGGTTTCTAAAATCATGGTCGTGGTTGTTATAATCATGGTCGTGGTTGCTATAATCATGGTCGTGGTTGTTAGAATCATGTTCGTTGTTGTTATAATTATGGTCGTGGCTATGATCATAGTCGTGGTTGTTATAATGATTGTCGTGGTTGTTATAAGCATGGTCGTGGATGTTATAATCATGGTCGTGGTTGTTATAATCATGGTCGTGGTTTTGATCATGCCCCTGGTTTGCCAGTCATAGTCTTGAGTCATTTACTTCAAATCATTAAGTGGGTGATATAATCATAGTCGTGGTTGTTATAATCATAGTCGTGTTTGTTATAATCATGGTCGTAGTTGATATAATCATTGTTGTGCTTTTTATAATCATGGTCGTTGTTGTTATAATTATGGTCGTGGTTGTGATAATCATGGTCGTGGTTGTTAGAATCATGGTCATGGTTATGATCATAGTCGTGGGTGTTATAATCATGGTCGTGGTTGTTAGAATCATGGTCGTGGTTATGCTCATAGTCGTGGTAGTTATAATCATGGTGTGGTTGTTATAATCATGGTCGTGGTTAGTATAATCATGGTCGTGGTTGTTATAATCATGGTCTTGGTTATGATCATAGTCGTGGGTGTAATAATCATGGTCGTGGTTGTTATGATCATGGTCGTGGTTGTTATAATCATGGTGTGGTTGTTATAAATATGGTCGTGGTTGTTATAACATGGTTGTGGTTGTTATAATCATGGTCGTGGTTGTAATAATAATAATCGTGGTTTTTATAATCATGGTCGTTGTTGTTATAATTATGGTCGCGGCTATGATCACAGTCGTGGTTGTTATAATCATGGTCTTGGTTGTTATAATCATGGTTGTGATTGTTATAATCATGGTCGTGGGTGTTATAATCATAGTCGTGGTTTTTATAATCATTGTCTTGGTTGTTATATAATCATTGTCGTGGTTGTTATAATCATGGTCGTGTATATGATCATGCTCGTGGTTTATGATCATAGTCGAGGGGGTTATAATCATGGTCGTGGGTGACATAATCATAGTAGTGGTAGTTATAATCATGGTCGTGGTTGTTATAATCTTGGTCGTGGTTGTTATAATTATGGTCGTCGCTGCCAGTCATGATAGTTGTTATAATGTGATTATAATCATGAATATTTATATTGTCATAGTTAAGTAGTTTATTTGTCATGAGGTCATTGGTTTCTAAAATCATGGTAGTGGTTGTTATAATCATGGTCGTGGTTGTTATAATCATGGTCGTGGTTGTTAGAATCATGTTCGTTGTTGTTATAATTATGGTCGTGGCTATGATCATAGTCGTGGTTGTTATAGTGATTGTCGTGGTTGTTCTAATCATGGTCGTGGATGTTATAATCATGGTCGTCGTTGTTATAATCATGGTCGTGGTTTTGATCATGCCCCTGGTTAATGATCATAGTCGTAGGTGTTATAATCATGGTCGTGGGTGATATAATCATAGTCGTAGTTGTTATAATCATAGTGGTGGTTTTTATAATCATGGTCTTTGTTGTTATAATTATGGTCGTGGCTATGATCATAGTCGTGGTGGTTATAATCATGGTCGTGGTTGTTAGAATCATGGTCGTGGATATGATCATAGTCGTGGTTGTTATAATCTTGGTCGCGGTTGTTATACTCATGTTCGTGGTTGTTATAATCGTGGTCGTGGTTGTTATAATCATGGTCATGGTTTCTACAATCATGGTTGTGGTTGTTAAAATCATGGTCGTGGTTGTGATAATCATGGACATGGTTGTTAGAATCATGGTCGTGGTTATGATCATAGTCGTGGTAGTTATAATCATGGTGTGGTTGTTATAATCATGGTCGTGGTTGGTATAATCATGGTCGTGGTTGTTATAATCATGGTCATGGTTATGATCAAAGTGGTGGTTGTTATCATCATGTTCGTGGTTATGATCATAGTCGTGGTTGTTATAATCATGGTGTGGTTGTTATAAATATGGTCGTGGTTGTTATAACATGGTTGTGGTTGTTATAATCATGGTCGTGGTTGTTATAATTATGGTCGTGGCTGATATAATCATGGTCGTGGTTGTTATAATCATAGTCGGGGTTATAATAATCATGGCCGTGGTTGTTATAATCATGGTCGTAGTTATGATCATAGTCGTGATTGTTATAATCATGGTCTTGGTTGTTATAATCATGGTTGTGATTGTTATAATCATGGTCGTGGTTGTTATAATCATCGTCGTGGTTGTTATAATCATGGTCGTGGTTATCATCAAAGTCGTGGTTGTTATAATCATGGACGTGGGTGTTATAATCATAGTAGTGGTTGTTATAATCATGGTCGTGGTTGTTATAATCATGGTCGTGGTTGTTATAATTATGGTCGTGGCTATGACTATAGTCGTAGTTGTTATAATCATGGTCGTGGTTGTTATAATCATGGTTGTGTTTGTTATAATCATGGTTGTGGTTGTTATA
Organism: Homarus americanus; assembly: GCF_018991925.1. Classification (NCBI taxonomy): domain Eukaryota; kingdom Metazoa; phylum Arthropoda; class Malacostraca; order Decapoda; family Nephropidae; genus Homarus; species Homarus americanus. The sequence continues at coordinate 6,438 of NW_024724954.1, forward strand.
ATCATGGTCGTGGTTGTTAGAATCATGTTCGTTGGTGTTATAATTATGGTCGTGGCTATGATCATAGTCGTGGTTGTTTTAATGATTGTCGTGGTTATTATAATCATGGTCGTGGATGTTATAATCATGGTCGTGGTTGTTATAATCATGGTCGTGGTTTTGATCATGCCCCTGGTTTATGATCATAGTCGTAGGTGTCATAATCATGGTCGTCGGTGATATAATCATAGTCGTAATTGTTATAATCATAGTCGTGTTTGTTATAATCATGGTCGTAGTTGTTATAATCATAGTGGTGGTTTTTATATTCATGGTCGTTGTTGGTATAATTATGGTCGTGGCTATGATCAAAGTCGTGGTTGTTATAATCTTGGTCGTGGTTGTTATACTCATGTTCGTGGTTGTTATAATCATGGTCGTGGTTGTTATAATCATGGTCGTGGTTTCTACAATCATGGTCGTGGTTGTTATAATCATGGTCGTGGTTGTGATAATCGCCAGTCGTGATTTATTGAGAATCTCGAATTAAGTGGTTATGACGGTCATAATTAGTGATAGTTTATAATCATGGTCGTTGTTGTTATAATTATGGTCGTGGCTATGATCATAGTCGTGGT
>NW_024724955.1:0-12612 GCF_018991925.1 Homarus americanus
GGTTGGGTGGGTTAAGTTTTTCTTTTGGGAGGATTGTAGGTTTTGTTAGTGGTTGGCAGAGTTGGGTTAATTATTGCATTCTCTCTTTCTTGCAGGTATTGTGAGTTCTGGCCCCATTCTTGAGGGAGAGGGTTTGTGTACAGGTACATTGCACCCCTCCCCGACCTTGTTGGCTAAGAGAGGCGTTCAATGTCGTCTGCAATTTGGTACCGTTTTTATTAGGTACACCTCTCCGACCTTATTGGCTAAGGGAGGTGCCCATAAAACAGTGTTGGTAACATTCTTGAGGGAGAGGGCTTGCGTAGGCACTGTGGAACTCTCACCAACCTCATTGGCTAAGGGAAACGTACATGTCATTTGAGTTAGTATGGGATGGGTAAGTTAGGTATTTGTTTTGGGAGGAGTGATAGGGTGTGGTTAGTTAATGGTAGAATGGTTATTTTTTATTTTGTGTGGGATTGCTAGTAACGGCTGGGTATGTTAGGTTTTTGTTTTGGGGATTATTGGGGTTTTTTTTTTTTTTTTTTTTTTTTTTTTTGGTTGGGGGTGTTAGTGGGTTAGTGGAGTTAGTTTTTTTTTTTTTTTTTTTTTTTGAGTGGTCTTGAGTTTGAGTTGGTGGCGTGGGGTTTTTGGAGTGAGGGAGGAAAATTGGTCCTTAAGTTAGGTTAGGTTGATTGGGTTAGATTGGGGTGGGAATCGTTGGGTGTGGGCTGAGGAGAGGTTAGGTTGATTTGGTTAGGTTGGGTGGGAATCGTTGGGTGAGGGTTAAGGAGAGGCTAGGTTTTAATTTGGGGGGAAATTGTTGGGTGTGGTTATAGGGAAGATATTAATACAAGGGAGGTGGGAGGGGAGTGTTTGGTCTGTTTAGTACTTAAAGATAGAAATTCTGAGGTGCAGGGATGAGGTCTAAATTGTCGAGTGACTGTGAGCGTGGTGGTGGTATGAGTGTTGTGTATGCAAGTGAGGGAAGGGCAGTTACGTGACTGTGTGTGGGGGAGTCGGGAGGTTGAGGGGAGTGTGCTAGGTTCGTGTCGGGGTTGATTTCTGTTTCCTTTGGGGTAGTGCCGTATAGGTTTACTTTGATTATTGATTTGGTTGGATGAGTGTATTGAATAATTTTTTTGCTGTCAGGTGTATAGGGAGACAGGGGGGAGGTGTTCTTCCTCTTTGGTCTAGGGGTCTTGACCACTAGTTCTGTGGGGGGAAGGGCTGCCATTTTATTCTTGGGAGTCTGGGGTGTTAGGGGAGGATCGGGTTTGGTTTGGGTGTTCGTGGTCCGGGAGTTCAACGTAGTCAAGTGGGAGAAGTCGGGTGTAGGCAAGGTCGAGGTGGAGGGGCCGGTATGTTTTGGACTGATTACTTTGGGGGGTGAGGTAATGGTAGAATGGTGAGATAAGTCAGGTGTAGGCATGGCAGAAGTGGAGGGGAGGAGGGAGACAGTGGATTCTCTGGGGGGTGGGGGGGGCATGTTGGTACGGTCGGAGATGGGGGCAGTGGGGAAGATGAGGTCGGGACTGTCAATAGGTTAGGATTGTCAAGGATATGGGGGATGATTTTTCTACATATGAGGGTGCATTTTGCGCGATATTCGGGTGAGCTGAGGACCGTTAAGCCATTGTCTTTTAGTTTTTTGTTCAATGCTGGGGAGTGGAATAGGTCGGCGTCTTCGTCATTCTGTACAAATATTTTAATAATGTCGTCATTGGTGAAGGAACGTATTTGGAAGATCAAAGTCAGCTGGAAAATGAGTGAAGCGAGGTCTGTGCACTGTTGGATGGTACGGTCCACTTTGAGTTTAATTGAAGGCATGTTGACTGGTGGAATTGGAGATTTATGGAGATCTCCCCTAACAAATTGTCCCTAATTTCCTGCGCCCCTCACGTAGGGGAGGCCCTGCACTATCACAGAGGTCCCCAGGCGAATCGGCAGGCTGTGCTGACCCCCCGCCCTTCACACAAACACGCACTAGCGAGGTGTGGGGACAGAGGGCGTTTCCAGACGAATACTCCCCTGTACGTCAACTGACAGGGGAATAGGTCCTTTCACGGCACGGAAGATAAAGGTTAGAGTGGTAGAAAAAGGTCTGAAAACTTACTGCTGACTCTTTCTTCACACCAAGCCCCTCAGCAGCATTCGGGGTTCCTAAGGGAGGTCCGATACTGTAGGAGAGGCTCAATGTGTCGATTGAATCAACAGAATTGTCAGTTGGAGAATGGAGTCAGGTGCTTGTGATTTCCAAGGTTGGTGGGAAGGTGGGAGAGGTCCCAGAACTAGCGAATCAGCTATGTCCGTTTGATCTCCGGCTTCCCCGTCGCTCTGCGTGTCTGCTCTCTGTGGTGGTCCTGGCTCCAATGTGGCTTCGCCCACGGTTTGGTGGGAGTAGGTGGCGTGCTGTGGACGCAGCGGTAGTATCGTTCATCCAAGGCCGTCCCTCCCTCTTGGAGGTGGGGCGTAGCTTGCGGATGACGCATGCGGCACTCGTGGCCAATGAGGTGGCCACTGAGGTGGAGAATGTCTGTATATAAGCCCGCCCGCCTGCCGGGCCGCCCGTATTGACTATTTCGTCGTCGAGATGGCCCGTACTAAACAGACTGCCCGCAAGTCCACTGGAGGCAAGGCTCCACGGAAGCAGCTTGCCACCAAGGCAGCTCGCAAGTCCGCCCCAGCCACCGGTGGTGTCAAGAAGCCCCATCGTTACAGGCCCGGAACCGTCGCCCTTCGTGAGATCCGTCGTTACCAGAAGAGCACAGAGCTACTCATCAGGAAGCTGCCCTTCCAGCGCCTGGTGCGTGAGATCGCCCAGGATTTCAAGACTGACCTGCGCTTCCAGTCGTCTGCCGTCATGGCTCTGCAGGAAGCCTCTGAGGCTTACCTGGTGGGTCTTTTCGAGGACACCAACCTGTGTGCCATTCACGCCAAGCGCGTTACCATCATGCCCAAGGACATCCAGCTGGCCCGGCGCATCCGCGGAGAGCGTGCTTAAGTCCTCTTCCTTGGGGAAAAAGAAAAAGCACAACAAAACCTACCAGACATCTATAACTCGGCCCTTCTCAGGGCCAAAGAACTGTTCTGAAGATAATTTTCATGACAATCGAAATGGTTGGTGGTAGGAGAGCGTTAATTTCGGTTACCCAAATCGCCTAACGGTAAGTTGGTAACATTCGTGCAGGCACGAATGTATAGTAGGTCATCAATTCGGGAGGTGGGTGGGGGCAAAAAACAAGAGCTAGTAACAAATTAATATATAAAGAATAAGTAAGTAAATAAATAACTAAAATAAAAGAAAATTCAATAAAATAAAATAAAATGAATTGTTTACATGAAATAGGCGTGCTGCAAACAAGAAATGAAACCCAAACACACTCCATGTATGTCACTTTGCAGTGGGTGTAAAAGTACTCCACGCAGAATTTATTTATTTATTTATTTATAATGTTTCGATTTAGTCCTGTTTCTACGCCAATAGAGAATGCAGATTATTATAATTTTTTTTTATTTATTTCCCTCTCAATATATTTGTGTCGGTAACTGTCTCTTTAACATGTAACTGTGGCTCCGAAGGAGCCGATTAAGTTGTAGTAGTGGGATGGCGTGTTTGTTGTGCACAAGTAACCTCTTACTTGGAAGAGGTGTACTTGGTGACAGCCTTGGTGCCCTCAGGCACGGCATGCTTGGCCAGTTCACCGGGCAGCAAGAGTCGGACAGCTGTCTGGATTTCCCGACTTGTAATGGTGGAGCGTTTGTTGTAGTGCGCCAGGCGGGAAGCCTCGGCAGCGATGCGCTCGAAGATGTCGTTCACGAAAGAGTTCATGATGGACATAGCTTTGGAGGAGACTCCTGTGTCGGGGTGCACTTGCTTCAGTACCTTGTAGATGTAGATGCTGTAGCTTTCCTTCCTCCTGCGCTTCTTCTTCTTGTCACCCTTGGCAATGGCCTTCTGGGCCTTTCCAGCCTTCTTGGCAGCCTTTCCGGAAGTTTTGGGAGGCATGGCGGCACAGTTACTCGTGGCGCGGAGCGAGAGAATTGAAAACTGGCCCGACTAACTTTTCATTATATACCGAGCGGGCCGCTCAGGATCAGACTGGCTGCAGCTACGGCTCTCTTACATTGGTTGGGTCCGCGAGACGGCCACCTGGCCTGATCCTGAGCTTGGTATAAAAGACCAAGGTGGCGGGCGGAAATTTAACTCCTATCACGAAAAGCAGCAGCAGCAACATGTCAGGACGCGGCAAGGGAGGCAAAGTGAAGGGCAAGTCAAAGTCCCGTTCTAGCAGGGCCGGACTCCAGTTCCCCGTGGGTAGGATCCACCGTCTCTTGCGTAAAGGCAACTATGCTGAGCGTGTTGGTGCAGGTGCCCCTGTGTACCTTGCAGCCGTCATGGAGTACCTGGCAGCAGAAGTGCTCGAGCTGGCCGGTAACGCCGCCAGCGACAACAAGAAGACCCGCATTATCCCGCGTCATCTTCAGCTTGCCATTCGCAATGACGAGGAGCTGAACAAGCTCCTGTCTGGAGTCACCATTGCCCAAGGGGGTGTCCTTCCTAACATCCAAGCTGTGCTCCTCCCCAAGAAGACAGAGAAGAAATAAGAACCCAAGGTTCGTTCACACAAGACAACCTAACCAAACAGGCTCCTTTCGGAGCCACAGGATATCACTTAAAGAGAGAAATATACGACATCAACGTTTTGCAGGATAACACTCTGTGGAAATTGAGTGTAAATGTTTTAGAATGGTGTAGATGTGAAGGGGTACTGCGGGGGCCTGGGGTGGGGGACTTAAACGGGACTTAGAAGGGCGCAGAAGCAGCTTTAGCAGCAGCAGCAGCAGCAGCAAGGGATGAGACCTTATTTTCAGTCTGGTTCATTGACAGTACACATTTACCAGCAGCATACATTGGAGTCATATTCTAACTGTTGACTAATCAGTGTGTGGGCTAGCCAATTTGGGATAAACAGCAAGAATGTAATGTCCTCAATGAAGTAATGACATAGTTCAAGATGTCTTTGACAGTGTCACATTCAATAATATAGTGCTTTAAAGGTGTATCACAAAGTTTACATGCTGAGTGTTCCGGTATGGGTACAGCGTTACTAACTAGCCAGATGTGTCTGTATCCTAACCTAATTCTGGCCACGACTACATCACACAGGCAAGTTGTTTGGACACTCTTCCTAGCCCTCTTGGTCCCTGTTCACCTACCTACTGTAGCAGTAAGTAGGTACCTGTTGTAAATCGAAAGGTTGCCAATTCGTAATCAGGGAAAGTTGATTGAGCTTCTAAACTTGAACTGACATAATCCGAGGAGTGGTGATCCGAGGATCACAGACACTATCTCTCCCACTACAAATCCCGTCCTAACCTCCTGCTCCTTCCTCTGTCCTCCCCAAATTTAACCATGCTATCGCAAAGGTAATAATACAGGTAGAGACAACAACATATTTTCCTATTGTCTTATTATATATTAATAACAGAAACGCTGCCGCCATCCCGGAGGCTATACATTGTCTCACTGTTCATTACCTCCACAATTCTTCCTCTTACTTCTTCTTCCATCAATACTTTATTAACGGTGTATGTAAGTTTCACCATGTATTGCACTACAGCGGTAGAGCAAAGTATATTTTGTTAGCAATAAACCAAAAGCATATTTTATGGCCTAATCATCACTACATAGAACACCACCCATAAAGCATGATACTAGTAGACCACAAACTGCTATAAACACCCACAGCATATTTTATTGCCTAATCATCACTACATAGAACACCACTCATAAAGCATGATACTATTAGACCACAAACTGCTATAAACCCCAATAATATAATAGACTATACTAGTGACTATAATTGTGTTACCCAATATTTTACGAAATAATACTATAAAACATAATAATAAACACACTATTAGTGTATATTAGTTGAATGCACAATCTGATGAGAAGTAAAAAAAAAAACAACAACATAACAATAACCTATAAAGAGTGTAGAGTATTTTTGTGCAAACTATTATACTAGTAGATGGTCTAAGATAACTGTATGTGAAGGAAAAGGTGTGCTCTCCACTCAAACTTTCTTTTTATGAAATCTCCAACTCCCCAGCTGAGCGGTACGCCCAATGGGAAACAAAACGTGGCACATAACACGCCGCCCACCAGCTCTGGCTCGGTGAATAGGAATCAGTAATCAGGCGGAGTATAAACAACACCGCCGCCAATGTGCTCCTCCCATCTCTGAGGAAATCTGGTGGGCAACTTAGTATTATATTAGTATGTAATAATAATAACAATAATAAAAATAATAATAATAATAATAATAATACTAATAATAATAAGAATAATAATAATATTAATAATAATAATATTAATAATAATAACATGCAATTACATTTTATAACACATACTAACAAAATAGTGTATAGCCTACTATACTTAACTATAATAGGTTAGGTTGCGTAGGAGGATCAAAAAAGTACAGTAGTATATACACACACACACACACACACATACATATAGACAACAAACTAAATTAGAAACCACACGTCAGTGAAGTTATCAAATCCTCCAGTTTCTGTCTCCACCTCCTACGCCGACTCAAGTCCCTCGGTGTTCCTGCACACGAGCTCCTCAGTGTTTACACAACATTCATACTTCCCAAGCTCACCTATGCCTCCTCCACCTGGTCTTCCTCCCTAAATGCCACACAACGTAAACACCTAGAAAAAGTGCAAAAGAGGCCATGCAAGATTATTCTCTACCCTTCCTACTCCACATATCAAGAAGCGCTCAACACACTGACCGACCCTTTAGACTCTCACTGACCATCACCACGACCTCATCTGCAAATTTGGTAAGAAGCTTCTACACCATCCCCGACACCGGCTCCTACTACCACCTGAGATCCCTAGTCCGAGAATTGCTCTTCGACACCACAACCGCATCCAGCCCATACGTGCACGAACTGATCTCTATAAGAACAGCCCAGTCCCAACCATTGTAAAAATTATCGATAACTTGTAATAAATCAGTGTACTCACTCCCAGTAAACACTACTCCTTGCACTGTCACTATGTTGAAATGAACTGTAGTTTGAGCTTTTCCCCAGCTAGTTATTATATGTCTTATTTGTGTCACTCATGTTACTTGTATATTATTTGTAATTCGTAACCCATTCCCCAAATATGTAACTGTATATTTTCAGCCTTCTGGCTGCCAAGCACTTTCAATAAACCGTTAATTATTATTATTATTATTATTTATATGTTGGCCCATACCAACTCACTCCCCTGAACCCTCCTCCCCACCGGACTATCAACAAGTTCTTGCCATAAGGTACTATCTCATTTGGCCAAGGAATGGAACCAGTGATGAATAGTGGTGAACAGTGCTTAACTCAGTGAAAAACAACTCGGCAGTTGAGTCTTACCCAAGCTAGCTAACCACCTTCACACAGTGAGGTCCCAGGTACCCAGTTATACTTCCCCTGAGACTCCACGATAGAGAGGCCTGGGACCACACCTCACCCACTTGAATGAGTGAGTCATGTGGACCACGTGGTGTCCCCAAGATGCTACGACACCACGTAGTGAATGTTTTGCTACAGCATCATCATGTGAAGTTCCTCATAACACCATCTGTGAGGTAACTGCTACATCATCAGGCCCCTCATAACGCCATCTACGTGTCTGGTGTTCAACACCTCACCTTACATGATCTATGCGTGCAAACATTAATCTGTATGTTCACTGTGTGCTCCTTCACCTTTCTCTAATGAGGGCTTTTGTTAAACCACCAATGTATGTACTAAGTCAATTGTGTCCAATGTATACTTTCGAAAAGCCCTTGTTTGGGTTAGGTAGGAGAGAGTAGTCGTCATTATTGTCCAAGCCACATTATTTATTTCTATATATAAGTAATGTAGGCTGGTTTTTAAATACCTCAATCCCCTAACGGTGCCGTTTGTATATTAAGAAATAACGAAGCCATACAGTACAACACCAGCGAATATGAAGTATCACTGTAACCGGCAACTGTTACTCACTCATACCTACATACATATATAGAGTCTTTACAGAATGATAGCAGACACGGGGAAGACGAACAACAAGAGGAGAAGAGTTAGAAGAAAATCAACTTCAAGCTAAGAAGAAGAATACCAAGACATTTCCTCCAAACAAGAAAACAACACACACACAATCAAGCCGACCAAACACTGAGAAACCATGGCGGAACACAACATGCACCGGACGCTTGACCTGACTCTATCCTGCCGCATCCAGGCGAGTTGCTGCTTAAAGTCCCTCACGCAAGCGCTGTTTAGCCACTGCACCTATTCTATCCTCCTAAAATTCACTTCAATCCCCCCCTGCCACTAGCATGTTATGTATGTATGTATGTATGTATGTATGTATGTATGTATGTATGTATGTATGTATGTATGAATGAATGATAACTGCAACTTTGTGTATTAAAACTCATTACTCTTAACGAAGTAATATAGTGCGTGGTTATGTTATGTCATGTTAGGATAGATTATAAACTACATTGGGTTACATTTCGTGAGGTTCGGTGACGCTACAGGAAGTTAGGTGAGGTACCTGGAGGTTAGGTGAATGTTGACTGACTGACTGACAATTATTAGGAAGTGGTTCCAACACGTTCACACACAACCTATACTCATACCACAAGTCCAGAATTAGAGAGGATCATGTTATTGGATATATTTTCAACGATTTACTCAGTGTCTAACCAACTCTTGAGCGATTTAAATGTGGACCTAAAATTAGGTCCGTATATTTGTTTGTCGTGGTGGTGGTGGTGGTGTGCGCCCGTCCATCAGGTTGATTAACCACCAAAACCATAAAGGGTGCGGCCCTGCCGTTTCAGGGCATACACCACATCCATGGCGGTGACGGTCTTCCTTTTTGCGTGCTCGGTGTAGGTGACGGCGTCACGGATGACGTTCTCCAGAAACACCTTGAGGACGCCGCGGGTCTCCTCGTAGATGAGGCCGGATATACGTTTAACACCTCCACGCCGAGCTAGACGACGAATGGCGGGCTTGGTGATACCCTGGATGTTGTCACGAAGCACCTTACGATGACGCTTGGCGCCACCCTTTCCAAGTCCCTTGCCTCCTTTGCCTCGTCCAGTCATGTTGTTGTGGTTGCTACTACAGGTGGTCCTGGTGTGGCTTCGCCCACGGTTTGGTGGGAGTAGGTGGCGTGCTGTGGACGCAGCGGTAGTATCGTTCATCCAAGGCCGTCCCTCCCTCTTGGAGGTGGGGCGTAGCTTGCGGATGACGCATGCGGCACTCGTGGCCAATGAGGTGGCCACTGAGGTGGAGAATGTCTGTATATAAGCCCGCCCGGTTATGGAGCGCGTACGCCCTCCTAACCGCGATCCCCGCCTGAACCGCCAACCTGACGACCCGAACCACGACAGGCTTCGCACAGAGAAAGCAGACCAGTTACGCGCCTTCAACGAAGCCCTGAAAAGCAGGAACTCTGCCACCACCTCCAACAACTCCACCACCACCACCACCTCCACCACCACCACCACTGCTACCGCTACTGAGGACAATTGGACGAAGGTAGAAAATAAGAAACGCCGACGTGCCCTTTCGGGAAACGATTGCCGTCAAGCAGCCCCCAAGGCACCCATCACCACCACCAGCTCACCTCCAACGACACTGCCAAAATTCCGGATCACGAAAACGGACGCAAAAACAACATATGCCGCCGTCACAGAGATGGAAAAGCAAAACCCACTGGCCAAGTTCTCAGTGCGGCCCAACCTAAAGGGGGAGATGATCGTTCACCCCAAAGACAAGAACTCCGCCACCACCCTCGACACTTACCTACAAAACACCACCACCATTACTTCAACCAAGCTAGACCCCGCCCAGAAACTGATGAAGTCGGTAGTCCTCCGGTACCCAAAGGAACTACCTCTCGAACCCCTGGAGAACCACCCGAAGATCCTAAAAGCCGAGAGATGCTCTCCCCTGTCCGACAAGACGGCCACCACGAAACAAGTCCTCATAACGCACTACGGCTCACCCCCCAGCACCATAGACCTCAAAACCTGGGGGATCTACGAAGTGAGGCCCTTCGTCCCAGAGCCCCTGCGATGCTTCAGATGCCAGAAATACGGGCACCATCAGACAAGGTGCACGTACAGGGAAATCTGCGCAGTCTGCGCACAGAAGCACGGCACACAGTCCTGCCTCACCAAGCTGAAAAATGGGGAAAAAATTGCCCCCAAGTGTGCCAACTGCGGGGGCAAACACCACACCTGGAATCCTGGATGCTCCGAGAGAACAAAGAGGGTCCAGGCAAACCGACCAGCAGCAAGACCGGCCCCCACCGCCTACACACCAGCCCCACCAAGTACCTTCGTGTGGGGAACCCAAAGACCCAAACAACAAAGACAACCTCCTCAGCCAGTCAACACCCAAAGTGCAGCCCAGTTTCCTGGCCTCACTACAGCCACACCTCAGCCACCCAAGCAGCAGAGAACGACAACCACGAGAAAGACAAAAGAAGCACACACCAAGGCACCAGAAGGAATGATACACATATCAGACCTAGCCAATGTACTGACGACCGTCGCGGAGGGCCTAGCCGGACTACTGGGCCACAAGATCCAACCCACACAGCTCCAAATACTCATGGGGAGCGTCCTCGGGCAAGTCGCCACAGCTCCAGCCACCTCAGTGGAGGAAGCCACGCCGGTCCGCACACGAGTAACAGCCGAGGTACACTCTACACCGAAGAAGGCCACCAGAGAACCCAAGACACCGACAGCTCCCAAGATACCGACAGCTCCCAGAAAGAAACTGGACGTTTCAACTCCCCTGAACCGAACCACGGCCCAGAAGGCAAAAACCACAGAACACGAAGACATGGACCTGATTCAGTTGGAATCGAACTTGGACATCTCCATCGAGGACCACCAGAAGTCCCCGATGAAACAGTGGTGGAAAGCATCAGCACCCTGAACATCCTAACATGGAATGCTCAGGGCATCAAAAACAAGAAACACCTCCTACAAGAAGCAGCAGCCAAGGAGAAGCTTGACATCATACTGCTACAAGAAACACTTCTACAAGAACACCACTGTTTCAAATTCAGCGGTTACAAAACATACAGGAGGCATTTCACGCAGGCGTCAACAAGAGGATGTATGATCTTGGTCAAGTCAAGCATACCCTCCGCCGATGTCACGCAGCAATTTCCATGTGGGGAAAACATCGAGACACAGGCCGTCAAAGTAACCCTCCTAGAACGGGAATTAACTGTTCACAACATCTACAAGAACCCAAGGGGCTCACTGGAGGTTACTCAATTATTTGCTTCGGCCGCCGACCACGCCACACTCATAGGAGGGGATTTCAACGCACATCATCCCTTCCTAAGCTCGGCAAGCCCCACAAATGAAGACGGCCTACACCTATACACCACCTTTCAAGATACACCCGAGATCTGCCTCCTGAACACCGGAGAGCCCACCCACACTAGGGGAGGAAGGCTAGATCTAACCTTCGTCTCCAGTGCACTACAGCCTTCGGCCTCCTGGCAGATACACCCCACGCTGACCAGTGACCACTTCGCCACCCCAACAACGCTGAAGGTGAACAAACTCCCCACTCCACCCCCCCCGAGATGGAGATACAACACTCAAAAGGCAGACTGGGGACTCTTCAAGAAACACCTGGCTAAGTGGCGCGAAAAATCACAGCCGGCCAGCGCAGCACCCGCGGATGAGACAACCCTCCACCACCAATTGGTCGAGGCGTTTCACCTAGCGGCAGAAGAGGCTATCCCAAAAACAAAACCCACATCAAGACAGTACAATGATTACTGGTACTACTGTCCCAGGGTGAAAGAACTCAACCACAGAGTGAACATGGCCCGAAGAAACTACAGGAGACATCCCACGGCAACAAACAGACATCTCCTGCAAGTCATAGTCAAGGATACCAGGGAAGAGAAGGAAGAAATTAAAAACGTAAGCTGGCTCAAGTGGTGCTCCGAACTGAACGAGCACACCTCCCTGGGCAAGATGTGGGCCCAGATCCGAAGGGCATCTGGGAAGGCGACACCACCACCACCAACTCATCCCAACCCAGAAGAAGAAGCCGAGAGACTTGCAAAACTGTTCTCTGACCGAGCAGCAACGAAGAACCTCCCGAGACAGGCGGAGGAGACACAACGGCGTCTGCGACAGGTCAGACTCCAGACGATCCAAGCGGCCTGCAACAGTGAAGATGACACTGACAGACCATTCAACCAGCAAGAACTCCAGAAGTCGCTAAAACGAAGCAAGGATACAGCTCCAGGGGCCGACAGGATAACCTACTCCATGCTCTCTCATGCCGGTACAGCCGGACACGAGGCTCTGCTGCAAGCCATCAATGCTTCGTGGACAGCACAAAGACTCCCACCGGAATGGAAGAAGGCAGATATACAGCCCATTCAGAAGCCCAGAGAACCAGACAAGCCGAGGCCAATCTCCCTTCTCAGCTGCATAGCGAAGACCGGAGAAAGAATGGCTCTCAACCGACTCAAGTGGAAAGTAGGCAGCCCACACCCTCACATCTTTGCTTACACCGA
>NW_024724956.1:0-22903 GCF_018991925.1 Homarus americanus
AGGTCGAGTATAACAAACGTCCCCTGGTCGAGTATAACAAATTCCCCTGATCGAGTATAACAAAGTCCCCTGATCGAGTATAACAAAGAACCCTGATCGAGTATAACAAATCCCCTGATCTAGTAAAACAATGTCCCCTGATCGAGTACAACAAAGTCCGCTGGTCGAGTATAACAAAGTCTCCTGATCGAGTAAAACAAAGTCCAATGATCGAGTATAACAAAGTCCCCTGATCGAGTATAACAAATTCCCCTGGTTCGAGTATAACAAAAGCCTTTGATATAGTGTAATAAAGGCCCCTGATCGAGTATAACAAGGCCCCGATTCGAGTATAACAAAGTCTCCTGATCGAGTAAAACAAAGTCCAATGATCGAGTATAACAAATTCCCCTGGTCGAGTATAATAAAGTTCCCTGATCGAGTATTACAAAGTCCCATTGTCGAGTATAATAAAGTCCCCTGACCGAGCGTAACAAAGTCCCCTGATCGAGAGTATCAAAGCCCCCTGGTCGAGTACAGTATAATAAAGGCCCCTCATGGAGTATAACAAAGTCTCATGATCGAATATAACAAAGTCCCCTGGTTCTATTATAACAAAAGCCCATGATCGAGTATAACAAAGTCCCTTGCTCGAGAAAAGCAATGTCCCCTCATCGAGTATCACAAAGTCCCCTAATCGAGTATAACAAAGACCAAACATCGAGTATAACAAAGTCCCCTGATCGAGTATAACAAAGTCCACTTATCGAGTATAACAAAGCCCCCTGATCGAGAATAACAAAGTCCCCACATCGAGTATAAAAAAGTCCCCTGGTTGAGTATAACAAAGTCCCCTCATCGGGTATGACAAAGTCCCCTGATCGAGTATATCAAAGCCCCCTCATCGAGAATAACAAAGTCCCCTGATCGAGTATAACACAGTCCCCTGGTCGAGTATAACAAAGTCCCCTGATCGAGTACAACAAAGTCTCCTGATCGAGTATATCAAAGGGTCCCGTTTGAGTATAATAACTTCTCCTGATCGAGTATAACAAAGTCCCCTGATCGAGTATAACACATCCCAGGATCGAGTATAACAAAGCCCAATCATCGAGTATACAAAGTCCCCTGAAGGAGTATAACAAAGTCCCCTGATCGAGTATAACAAAGTCCCCTGATCGAGTATAACACATCCCCTGACCGAGTATAACATATCCCCTGATCGTATATAACAAAGTCCCCTGGTCGAGATAGTAATGTCCCATGATCGAGTATAACAAATCCCCCTCATCGAGTATGACAAAGGCCCCTGATGGAGTATAACAAAGACAGCTGATGGAGTATAACAAAGTCCCCTGGTCGAGTATAACAAAGGCCCCTCATCGAGTATAAGAAAGCCCCCTGATCGGATATTACAAAGTCCCTGATCGAGTATAAAAAAGTCCCTAGATCGAGTATAACAAAGTCCCCTGGTCGAGTAAAAAAAGACTCCTATTCGAGTATAACAATGTCCCCTGATCGAGTATAACAAAGTCCCCTGATCGAGTATAACAAAGACCCCTGATCGAGTATAACAAAGTCCCCTGATTGAGTAAAACAAAGTCCCCTGGTCGAGTATAACAAAGTCCCCTGATCGAGGATAACAAAGCCCCCTGATCGAGTATAACAAAGTCCCCTGATCGAGCACAAAAAAGTCCGCTGGTCGAGTATAACAAATCCCCTCATCGAGAATAACAAAATCCCTTGATCGAGAATATCAAAGCCCCCTGGTCGAGTATAACAAAAGCCCTTGATCAAGTATAACAAAGGCCCCTCATCGAGTATAACAAAGTCCTCTAATCGAGTATAACAAAGGCCCCTCATCGAGTCTACCAAAGGCCCCTCATCGAGTATAACAAAGCCACCTAATCGAATATAACAAAGTCCCTCATCGAGTATAACAAAGTCCCCTCATCGAATATAAGAAAGCCCCCTGATCGAATATAACAAAGTCCCCTGATCGAGTATAACAAAAGCCCTTGATCGTGTATAACAAAGTCCCCTGGTCGAGTATAATAAATTTCCCTGATCGAGTATAACTAAGTCTCATGATCGAGTATAACAAATTCCCATGGTTCGAGTATAACAAAATCCCCTGGTATGGAATAACAAAGGCCCCTGATCGAGTAAACAAGCGGCTCTGATCGAGTATAACAAAGTCCCCTGATAGAGTATAACAAAGTCCCATGGTCGAGTATAACAAAGTCACCTGATCGAGTATAACAAAGGCCACCGGTTGAGTATAACAAAGCCTCCTGATCGGGTATAAAAAAGTCCCCTGGTCGAGTATAACAAAGTCCCCTGATCGAGTATATCAAAGCCCCCTCATCGAGTATAACAAAGTCCCCTAATCGAGTATAACAAAGTCCCCTGGTCGACTATAACAAAGTCCCCTGGTCGAGTATTATAAAGTCCCCTGATCGAGTATATCAAATCCCCTTCATCGTGTATACCAAGATCCCCTGATCGAGTATAACAAATTCCCCTGGTCGAGTATAACAACGTCCCCCTGGTTGAATATAACAATGGCTCATGATCGAGCATAACAAAGGCCTCTCATCGAGTAAACAAGCGGCTCTGATCGAGTATAACAAAGTCCCCTGATAGAGTATAACAAAGCCCTTTGATCGAGTATAACAAAGACCACTGGTCGAGCATAACAAAGGACCCTGGTCGAGTATAACAAAGTCTCCTGATCGAGTATAACAAAGCCCAATCATCGAGTATAAGAAAGTCCCCTGATCGAGTATAACAAAGTCCCCTGATCGAGTATATCAAAAGCCCTGATCGAGTATAACAAAGTCCCCTGATCGAGTATAACAAAGTCCCCTGATCGAGTATAACAAAGTACCCTGGTCGAGTAAAACAAAGTCCCTTGGTCGAGAATAACAATGGCCCCTGATCGAGTATAACAGAGTCCCCTTATCGAGCATAACAAAGGCCCCTGGTCGAGTATAACAAAGCCCCCCTGATCGAATATTACAAAGTCCCTGATCGAGTATAACAAAGTCCCTAGATCGAGTATAACAAAGTCCCCTGGTCGAGTAAAAAAGACTCCTATTCGAGTATAACAATGTCCCCATATCGAGTATAACAAAGTCCCCTGATCGAGTATAACAAAGACCCCTGATCGAGTATAACAAAGTCTCCTGATCGAGTAAAACAAAGTCCCCTGGTCGAGTATAACAAAGTCCCCTGGTCGAGGATAACAAAGCCCCCTGACCGAGTATAACAAAGTCCCCTGTTCGAGCACAAAAAAGTCCGCTGGTCGAGTATAACAAATCCCCTCATCGAGAATAACAAAGTCCCTTGATCGAGAATATCAAAGCCCCCTGGTCGAGAATAATAAAGGCCCCTCATGGAGTATAACAAAGTCTAATGATCTCGAATAACACTGTCCCCTGGTTCGAGTATAACAAAAGCCCTTGATCAAGTATAACAAAGGCCCCTCATCGCGTATAACAAAGTCCTCTAATCGAGTATAACAAAGGCCCCTCATCGAGTCTACCAAAGGCCCCTCATCGAGTATAACAAAGCCACCTAATCGAATATAACAAAGTCCCTCATCGAGTATAACAAAGTCCCCTCATCGAATATAAGAAAGCCCCCTGATCGAATATAACAAAGTCCCCTGATCGAGTATAACAAAAACCCTTGATCGAGTATAAAAAAGTCCCCTGGTCGAGTATAATAAATTTCCCTGATCGAGTATACCTAAGTCTCATGATCGAGTATAACAAATTCCCATGGTTCGAGTATAACATAATCCCCTGGTATGGTATAACAAAGGCCCCTGATCGAGTAAACAAGCGGCTCTGATCGAGTATAACAAAGTCCCCTGATAGAGTATAACAAAGTCCCATGGTCGAGTATAACAAAGTCACCTGATCGAGTATAACAAAGGCCACCGGTTGAGTATATAAAAGCACTCCTGATCGAGCTAAAAGTCCCTAGTCAAAGGTATAACCGAGTCCCTCATCGAGTCTACCAAAGGCCCCTCATCGAGTATAACAAAGCCACCTAATCGAGTATAACAAAGTCCCCTGGTCGACTATAACAAAGTCCCCTGGTCGAGTATTACAAAGTCCCCTGATCGAGTATAACAAAGTCCCCTGATCGAGTATATCAAATCCCCTTCATCGTGTATAACAAGGTCCCCATATCGAGTATAACAAAGTCCCCTGGTCGAGTATAACAATGTCCCCTGATCGAGTATAACAAAGTCTCCTGATCGAGTATAACAAAGGGTCCCGTTTGAGTATAATAATGTCTCCTGATCGAGTATAACAAAGTCCCCTGATCGAGTATAACACATCCCCGGATCGAGTATAACAAAGCCCAATCATCGAATATAACAAAGTCCCCTGAAGGAATATAACAAAGTCCCCTGATCGAGTATAACAAAGTCCCCTGATCGAGTAAAACAAAGTCCCCTGGTCAAGTATAACAAAGTCCCCTGGTCGAGTATAACAAATGCCCGTGATCGAGCATAACAAAGCCGCCTGATCGAGTATAAAAAAGCCCCCTGATCGAATACAACAAAGTCCCCTGATCGAGTTTAAGAAAGGCCCCCGGTTGAGTGTAACAAAGTCTCCTGATCGAGTATAACATCCCCTGATCGAGTATAACATATCCCCTGATCGTATAGAACAAAGTCCCCTGGTCGAGATAGTAATGTCCCATGATCGAGTATAACAAAGCCCCCTCATCGAGTATGACAAAGGCCCCTGATCGAGTACCTGTAAAGACCTTGTTGATGGAGTATAAAAAGTCCCCTGAAGGTCGAGTATAACAAAGGCCCCTCATCAGAGTATAACAAAGCCTCCTCATCGAGTATGACAAAGGCCCGTGATGGAGTATAACAAAGACAGCTGATGGCGTATAATTTTGTCCCCTGGTCGAGTATAACAAAGGCCCCTCATCAAGTATAAGAATGCTCCCTGATCGGATATTACAAAGTCCCTGATCAAGTAAAACAAGGTCCCCAGATCGAGTATAACAAAGTTCTCTGATCGAGTATAAAAAAGACTCCTAATCGAGTATAACAAAGTCTCCTGATCGAGTATAACAATATCCCGTGATCGAGTATAACAAAGTCCCCTAATCGAGTACAACAAAGTCCGCTGGTCGAGTATAACAAAGTCTCCTCATCGAGTAAAACAAAGTCCAATGATCGAGTATAACAAAGTCCCCTGGTCGAGTATAAAAAATTCCACTGGTCGAGTATAACAAAGTCCCCTGGTCGAGTATAACAAACGTCCCCTGGTCGAGTATAATAAATTCCCCTAATCGAGTATAACAAAGGCCCTGATCGAGCATAACAAAGTCCCCTGATCGAGTATAACAAATTCCCCTGTTTCGAGTATAACAAAAGCCTTTGATATAGTGTAATAAAGGCCCCTGATCGAGTATAACAAAGGCCCCTATTCGAGTATAACAAAGTCTCCTGATCGAGTAAAACAAAGTCCAATGATCGAGTATAACAAGTCTCCTGATCGAGTAAAACAAAGTCCAATGATCGAGTATAACAAATTCCCCTGGTCGAGTATAATAAAGTCCCCTAACCGAGCGTAACAAAGTCCCCTAATCGAGAGTATCAAAGCCCCCTGGTCGAGTACAGTATAATAAAGGCCCCTCATGGAGTATAACAAAGTCTCATGATCGAATATAACAAAGTCCCCTGGTTCGATTATAACAAAAGCCCATGATCGAGTATAACAAAGTCCCTTGCTCGAGAAAAGCAAAGTCCCCTCATCGAGTATAACAAAGTCCCCTAATCGAGTATAACAAAGACCAAATATCGAGTATAACAAAGTCCCCTGATCGATTATAACAAAGTCCCCTGATCGAGTATAACAAAGTCCCCTGATCGAGTATAACAAAGCCCCTGATCGAGAATAACAAAGTCCCCACATCGAGTAAAAAAAGTCCCCTGGTCGAGTATAACAAAGTCCCCTCATCAGGTATGACAAAGTCCCCTGATCGAGTATATCAAAGCCCCCTCATCGAGTATAACAATGTCCCCTGATCGAGTATAACAAAGTCCCCTGGTCGAGTATAACAAAGTCCCCTGATCGAGTACAACAAAGTCTCCTGATCGAGTATAACAAAGGGTCCCGTTTGAGTATAATAACTTCTCCTGATCGAGTATAACAAAGTCTCCTGATCGAGTATAACACATCCCTGGATCGAGTATAACAAAGCCCAATCATCGAGTATACAAAGTCCCCTGAAGGAGTATAACAAAGTCCCCTGATCGAGTATAACAAAGTCCCCTGATCGAGTATAACACATCCCTTGACCGAGTATAACATATCCCCTGATCGTATATAACAAAGTCCCCTGGTCGAGATAGTAATGTCCCATGATCGAGTATAACAAAGCCCCCTCATCGAGTATGACAAAGGCCCCTGATGGAGTATAACAAAGACCGCTGATGGAGTATAACAAAGTCCCCTGGTCGAGTATAACAAAGGCCCCTCATCGAGTATAAGAAAGCCCCCTGATCGGATATTACAAAGTCCCTGATCTAGTATAACAAAGTCCCCAGATCGAGTATAACAAAGTCCCCTGGTCGAGTATAAAAAAGACTCCTATTCGAGTATAACAAAGTCTCCTGATCGAGTATAACTATGTCCCCTGATCGAGTATAACAAAGTCCCCTGATCGAGTATAACAAAGACACCTGATCGAGTATAACAAAGTCCTGATCCGAGGTATAACAAAGTCCCTGATGCGAGGATAACCAAAAGCCCCTGATCGAGTAAAACAAAGTCCAATGATCGTGTATAACAAAGTCCCCTGGTCGAGTATAATAAAGTCCCGTCATCGAGAATAACAAAGTCCCTTGATCGAGAATATCAAAGCCCCCTTGTCGAGTATAATAAAGGCCCCTCATGGAGTATAACAAAGTCTCATGATCTCGAATAACACACTCCCCTGGTTCGAGTATAACAAAAGCCCTTGGTCGAGTATAACAAAGGCCCCTCATCGAGTATAACAAAGTCCTCTAATCGAGTATAACAAAGTCCTCTAATCGAGTATAACAAAGGCCCCTCATCGAGTATAACAAAGTCCCCTCATCGAATATAAGAAAGCCCCCGATCGAATATAACAAAGTCCCCTGATCGAGTATAACAAAAGTCCTTGATCGAGTATAACAAAGTCCCCTGTTCGAGTATAATAAAGGCCCTGATCGAGTATAACTAAGTCTCATGATCGAGTATAACAAATTCCCCTGGTTCGAGTATAACAAAAGCCCCTGGTATGGTATAACAAAGGCCCCTGATCGAGTAAACAAGCAGCTTTGATCCGAAAATTATAACAAGAATCCCCTGATAGAGAGTATAACAAAGTCCCATGGTCGAATATAACAAAGTCACCTGACGAGTATAAAGATCCCTGATCGAGTATATCCAAATCCCCTTCATCGTGTATACCAAGATCCCCTGATCGAGTATAACAAATTCCCCTGGTCGAGTATAACAAAGTCCCCCTGGTTGAATATAACAATGGCTCATGATCGAGTATAACAAAGGCCTCTCCTCGAGTAAACAAGCGGCTCTGATCGAGTATAACAAAGTCCCCTAATAGAGTATAACAAAGCCCTTTGATCGAGTATAACAAAGACCACTGGTCAAGCATAACAAAGGACCCTGGTCGAGTATAACAAAGTCTCCTGATCGAGTATAACAAAGCCCAATCATCGAGTATAAGAAAGTCCCCTGATCGAGTATAACAAAGTCCCCTGATCGAGTATATCAAAGCCCGCTGATCGAGTATAACAAAGTCCCCTGATCGAGTATAACAAAGTCCCCTGATCGAGTATAACAAAAGCCCCTGATGGAGTATAACGAAGACCCTGATGGAGTATAACAAAGACCCCTGATCAAAGAAAACAAAGCCCCCTGATCGAGTATAACAAAGTCCCCTCATCGAGTATAACACATCCCCTGAACGAGTATAACATATCCCCTGTTCGTGTACAACAAAGTTCCCTGGTCGAGTATAGTAATGTCCCCTAATTGAGTATAACAAAGGCCACTGATCGAGTATAACAAAGTCCCCTTATCGAGCATAACAAAGGCCTCTGGTCTTATCGAGCATAACAAAGGCCTCTGGTCGAGAATAACAAAGCCCCCCTGATCCCAATATTACAAAGTCCCCTGATCAAGTATAACAAAGTCCCCTGATTGAGTATAACAAAGTCCCCTGGTCGAGTATAACAAAGGCCCCTGATGGAGTATAACAAAGACGATGATGGAGTATAACAAAGTCCCCTGATCGAGGAAAACACAGCCCCCTGATCGAGTATAACAAAGTCCCCTGATCGAGTATAACAAAGCACCCTGGTCGGGTATAACAAAGCCCCCTGATTGAGTATAATAAAGCCCCCATACCGAGTATAAAAAAATCCCCTGATCGAGTATATCAAACCCCCGGGTCGAGTATAATAAAGGCCCTGATCGAGTGTAACAGTCTCATGATCGAGTATAACAAATTCCCCTGGTTCGAGTATAACAAAAGCCCTTCATATAGTATAACAAAGGCCTCTGATCGAGCATAACAAAGGCCCCTGGTCGAGTATAACAAAGCCCCTGATCAGGTATAACAAAGTCCCCTGATCGAAAATAACAAAGGACCCTAATCGAATCTAACAAAGTCCCCTGATTGAGTTTAGCAAAGGCTCTTGATCGAGAATAACAAATATCCCTCATCGAGTATAACAAAGTCACCTAATCGTATATAACAAAGCCCCCTGATCGATTATAACAAAGTCCCCTGGTTGAATATAACAATGGCCCATGATTGAGTATAGCAAAGGCCCCTCATCGAGTATAACAAAGGCCCCTCATCGAGTCTAACAAAGTCCCCTGATCGATTATGACAAAGGCCCTAGATCGAGTAAAACAAAGCCAAATCATCGAGAATAACAAAGTCCCCTAATCGAGTATAACAAAGTCCCCTGGTCGAGTATATCAAAGCCCCCTGATCGAGTATAACAAAGTCCCCTGATCGAGTATAACAAAGTCCCCTGGTCGAGTAAAACAAAGTCCCCTGATCAAGTATAACAAAGTACCCTTATCGAGCATAACAAAGGCCCCTAGACGAGTATAACAAAGCCCCCCTGATCGAATATTACAAAGTCCAGTGATCAAGTATAACAAAGTCCCCTGATCGAGTATAACAAAGTCCCCTGGTCGAGTATAACAAAGGCCCCTGATGGAGTATAAAAAAGACACTGATGGAGTATAACAAAGTCCCCTGATCAAGGAAAACAAAGCCCCCTGATCGAGTATAACAAAGTCCCCTGATCGAGTATATCAATGTCCATTGATCGAGGATAACAAAGGCCCCTGATCGAGAAAAACAAAGGCCTCCGTTTGAATATAACAAAGCCCAGTGATCGAGTATAACACATCCCCCGATCGAGTATAACATATCCCCTGATCGTGTATAACAAAGTTCCCTGGTCGAGTATAACCCCTGATCGAGTATAACAAAGAGTATAACAAAGTCCCCTGATCGAGTATAACAAAGTCCTCTGATCGAGTATAACAAAGTCCCCTAATGGAGTATAACAAAGGCCCTTGATCGAGTATAATAAAGGCCATTAATCGAGTTTAACAAAGTCCCTTGATCGAGTATAACAATGCCCCTGATCGAGTAAAACAAAGTCCCCCGATCGAGTATAACAAAGTCCTCTGATCGTGTATAACAAAGTCCCCCGATCGAGTATAACAAAGGCCCCTGATCGAGTATAACAAAGTCCCCTGGTCGAGTATAACAAAGTCCCCTTATCGAGTATAACAAAGTCCCTAGTCAAGTATTACAAATTCCCCTGATCGAGTATAACAAAGTCCCCTGGTCGAGTATAACAAAGTCTCCTGATCGAGTATAACAAAGGCCCTGATCGAGTATAACAAAGTCCCCTGATCGAGTACAACAAAGTCTCCTTATCGAGTATAACAAAGGCCCCCGTTTGAGTATAATAAAGTCTCCTGATCGAGTATAACAAAGTCCCCTGATCGAGTGTAACACATCCCCGGATCGACTATAAGAAAGCCCAATCATCGAGTATAACAAAGTCCCCTGAAGGAGTATAACAAAGTCCCCTGAACGAGTATAACAAAGTCCCCTGATCGAGTAAAACAAAGTCCCCTGGTCAAGTATAACAAAGTCCCCTGATCGAGGATAACAAAGCCCCCTAATCGAGTATAACAAAGTCCCCTAATCGAGAATAACAATTCCCCTGGTCGAGTATAACAAAGTCCCCTGGTCGAGTATAACAAAGTCTCCTGATGGAGTAAAAAAGTCCAATGATCGAGTATAACAAAGTCCCCTGGTCGAGTATAACAAATTCCCGTGATCGAGTATAACAAAGCCGCCTGATCGAGAATAAAAAAGTCCCCTGATCGAGTACAACAAAGTCCCCTGATCGAGTATAACAAAGGCTTTGTTATACTCAACCGGGGGCCTTTGTTATACTCGATCAAGGGCCTTTGCTATACTCGATCACGGGACTTTGTTTTACTCGATCAATGGGCTTTGTTATACTCGATCAGAGGACTTTGTTATACTCGACCAGGGAACTTTGTTTTACTCGATCAGGGGACTTTTTTATATTCGATCAAAGGACTTTGTTATACTCGATTAGGGGCCTTTATTATACTCGATCAAGGACCTTTGTTATACTCGGTCAGGGGACTTTGTTATCCTCGATCATTGGACTTTGTTATACCCGATCAGGGGACTTTCTTAAACTCGACAAGGGGACTTTGTTATACTCGATCAGGAGGCTTTGTTATACTCGATCAGGTGACATTACAATACTCGACCAGGAAACTTTGTTATACACGATCAGGGGATATGTTATACTCGACCATGGGACATTGTTATACGAGATTAGGGGACTTTGTTATACTCGATCATAGGCCTTTGTTATACTCGACCAGGAGACTTTGTTATGCTCGATTAGGGCACTTTGTTATACTCGATGTGGGGGTTTTGATATACTCGATCAGGGGACTTTGTTATACTCGATCAGGGGACTTTGTTATACATGATGAGTATTCTTTGTTATACTCGATCAGGGGACTTTGTAATACTCGACCAGGGTTCTTTCTTATGCTTTACCAGTGGCCTTTGTTATACTCGATCATGGGGCTTTTTTATATTCGATTAGGGGACTTTGTTATACTCCATGAGGGGCATTTGTTATACTCAATCAAGGGCCTTTGCTATACTCGATCACGGGATTTTGTTATACTAGATCAGGGGACTTTGTTATACTCGATCAGAGGGCTTTGTTATACTCGACCATGGGCCTTTTTTATACTCGACCAGGGGACATTGTTTTACTCGATCAGGGGACTTTTTTATATTCGATCAACGGACTTTGTTATACTCGATCAGGGGCCTTTATTATACTCTATTTAGGACCTTTTTTATACTCTATCAGGGGACTTTGTTATCATCGATCAGAAGACTTTGCTATACTCGATCAGGGGACTTTGTTATACTCGACCAGGGGACTTTGTTATACTCGATGAGGAGGCTTTGTTATACTCGATCAGGGGACATTACTATGCTCGACAAGGGAACTTTGTTATACACGTTCAAGGGATATGTTATACTCGATCAGGAGATGTGTTTGATTGGACTTTGTTATACTCGATTAGGGGGCTTTGATATACTCGATTAGGGGACTTTGTTATACTCGTTCAGGGGACTTTGTTATACTCGATGGTTGGGCTTTGTTATACTCGATCAGGGGACTTTGTTATACTCGACCAGGGTCCATTGTTATGCTCGACCAGTGGCCTTTGTTATACTCGACCAGGGGGCTTTGTTATATTCGATTAGGGGACTTTGTTTTACTCGACCAAGGGCCTTTGTTATGGTCAATCAGGGGACTTTGTTATACTCAATCAGGGGACTTTGTTATACTCGATAAGGGGGCTTTGTTTTCCTCGAACACGGGACTTTGTTATACTCGACCAGGGGACTTTGTTAGACTCGATGAGGAGACTTTGTTATACTCGACCTGGGCCCTTTGTTATGCTCGATTAGGGGACTTTGTTATGCTCGATCAGGGACCTTTGTTATACTATATCAGGGGCTTTTGTTATACTCGAACCAGGGGACTTTGTTATAATCGATCACGAGACTTTGTTATACTCGATCAGGGCCTTTATTATACTCGACCAGGGGGGTTTGATATACTCGATCAGGTTACTTTGTTATATTCGGCATGGGGGCTTTATTATACTCGATCAGGGGATTTTGTTATCCTCGATCAGGGGGCTTTGTTATACTCGACCAGGGTGCTTTGTTATACTTGATCAAGGGACTTTGTTATACTCGATCAGGGGGCTTTGTTTTCCTCGATCAGTGGACTTTGTTATACTCGATCATGGTCTGTGTTATACTCCATCAGGGGCCTTAGTTATACTCGACAAGGGGACTTTGTTATACTCGATCAGAGGACTTTGTTATACTTGATCAGGGGCCTTTGTTATACTCGATTAAAAGACATTACTGTACTCGACCAGGGAACTTTGTTAAACACGATCAGGGAATATGTTATACTCGATCAGGATATGTGTTATACTCGATGAGGGGACTTTGTTATACTCGATGAGGGGACTTTGTTATACTCGATCAGGGGGCTCTGTTTCCTCTCGATCAGGGGAATTTGTTATACTCCATCAGGGTCTTTGTTATTCTCCATTAGGGGCCTTTGTTATACTCCATCAGGGTCTTTGTTATACTCCATTAGGGGCCTTTGTTATACTCAAACAAGGGACTTTGTTTTACTCGATCAGGGGACTTTGTTTGACTTGGTGAGGGGACTTTGTATTATTCGATCACGGGGGCTTTGATATGCTCGACCATGGGCCTTTGTTATACTCGATAACGGGACTTTGTTATACTCGATCTGGAGGCTTTGTTATACTCAACCGGGGGCCTTTGTTATACTCGATGAGGGGCCTTGGTTATACTCGAACAGGGGACTTTGTTATACTCGATCAAGGGAATTTGTTATACTCGACCAGGGGACTTTGTTATACTCGATAAGGGGACTTTGTTATACTCGATCAGGGGACTTTGTTATACTCGATTAGGGGCCTTTGTTATACTCGATTAAGGGCCTTTGTCATACTCGATCAGAGGACTTTGTTAGACTCGATGAGGGGTCTTTGTTATTGTCGACGAGAGGCCTTTTTTATACTCAATCATGCTCGATAACGGGACTTTGTTATACACGATCTGGAGGCTTTGTTATACTCAACCGGGGGTTTTTGTTATACTCGATGAGGGGCCTTTGTTATACTCAACCACGGGATTTTGTTATACTCGATCAGGGGAATTTGTTATACTCGACCAGGGGACTTCGCTATACTTGATCAGGGGAATTTGTTATACTCGACCAGGGGACTTTGATTTACTCGATGAGGGGACTTTTTTATATTCGATCAGGGGACTTTGTTATACTCGATAAGGTGCCTTTATTATACTCGATCAAGGGCCTTTGTTATACTCGATCAGGGAACTTTGTTATACTCGATCAGAGGACTTTGTTATACTCGATCAGGGGCTTTTGTTATACTTGATCAGGGGACTTTGTTATACTAGATGAGGGGTCTTTGTTATACTCGATCAGGGGACATTACTATGCTAGACCAGGGAACTTTGTTATACACAATCAGGTGATATGTTATACTCGATCAGGGGATTTTGTTATACTAGATGAGGGGACTTTGTTATACTCGATCAGGGGGCTTTGTTATACTCGACCAGGGTCCTTTGTTATGCTCGATCAGAGGATTTTTTTATACTAGATCAGGGGACTTTTTTATACTCGATCAGGGGCCTTTATTATATTCGACCAGGGGACTTTGTTATACTCGATTAGGGGATTTTGTTATACTCGATGAGGGGGCTTTCATATACCCGATCAAGGGGCTTTGTTATATTCGATTATGGGACTTTGTAATACTCGAAAAGGGGCATTTGTTATACTCGATCAAGGGCCTTTGCTATACTCGATCAGGGGATTTTGTTATACTAGATCAGGGGACTTTGTTATACTCGATTAGGCGACTTTGTTATACTCGATGAGGGGACTTTGTCATACTCGATCAGAGGGTTTTGTTTTCCTCGATCAGGGGTCTTTGGTATACTCCATCATGGTCTTTGTTATATTCGATTAGGGGACTTTGTTTTACTCGAAAAGGGGCATTTGTTATACTCGATCAAGGGCCTTTGCTATACTCGATCAGGGGATTTTGTTATACTAGATCAGGGGACTTTGTTATACTCGAGGAGGGGTCTATGTTATACTCGATCAGGGGATATGTTATACTCGATCAGGGGGTGTGTTATACTCAACCGGGGGCGTTTGTTATACTCGATCATGGGCCTTTGTTATACTCGATGAGGTGACTTTGTTATACTCGACCATGGGACTTTGTTATACTCGATCAGGGGACTTTGATATACTCGATCAGGGGTCTTTATTATACTCAATCAAGGGCCATTGTTATACTCGATCAGGGGACTTTGTTATATTCGACCAGGGGACTTTGTTATACTCGATGAGGGGCCTTTATTATACTCAATCAAGGCCTTTGTTATACTCGATCAGGTGACTTTATTATACTCGACCAGGGGATTTTGTTATACTCAACCAGGGGACTTTGTTATACTCGATCAGGGGACTTTGTTATACTCGACCAGGGGACTTTGTTATACTCGATCAGGGGACTTTGTTATACTCGACCAGGGGGCTTTGTTATACTCGATCTGAGGACTTTCTTACCCTCGATCAGGGGACTTTGTTATACTCGACCAGGGGACTTTGTTATACTCGATCAGGGGACTTTGTTATACTCGATGAGGGGCCTTTATTATACTCAATCAAGGGCCTTTGTTATACTCGATCTGAGGACTTTGTTATACTCGATCAGGGGACTTTGTTATACTCGACCAGGGG
This sequence comes from Homarus americanus, assembly GCF_018991925.1. Lineage (NCBI taxonomy): Eukaryota > Metazoa > Arthropoda > Malacostraca > Decapoda > Nephropidae > Homarus > Homarus americanus. Next base: position 15,017 of record NW_024724956.1, read on the forward strand.
ACTTTGTTATACTCGATCAGGGGACTTTGTTATACTCGACCAGGTGGCTTTGTTATACTCGATCTGAGGACTTTGTTATACTCGACCAGGGGACTTTGTTTTACTCGATCTGAGGACTTTGTTATAATTGTTCAGGGTCTTTGTTATACTCCACCAGGGAACTTTGTTATACTCGATCAGGGGACTTTGTTATACTCGTTGATGGGGCTTTGTTATACTCGATCAGTGGCCTTTATTATACTCCATCATGGTCTTTGTTATACTCGATCAGGGGACTTTGTTATACTCGATCAGAGGACTTTGTTATACTCGATCAGGGGGCTTTGTTATTCTCCACCAGGGTGCTTTGTTATACTCGATCAGGGGACTTTGTTATACTCGACAAGGGGAATTTGTTATACTCGATCAGGGGACTTTGTTATACTTAATCAGGGGACTTTGTAATATTCGATCAGGGGGGGCTTTGTTATAATCGACCTGGGGCCTTTGTTATGCTCGATAAGGGGACTTTATTATACTTGATGAGGGGCCTTTGTTATACTCGATTAGGGGACATTACTCTACTCGAACAGGGAACTTTGTTATGAACGATCAGGGGATATGTTATACTCGATCAGGGGATGTTTTATACTCGATGAGGGGCCTTTGTTATACTCAATTAGGGGACTTTGTTATACTCGACCAGGGGACTTTGTTTTACTCGATCAAAGGACTTTGTTATACTCGATGGGGGGACTTTGTTATTCTCGATCACGGGACTTTGTTATACTTGATCAGGGGACTTTGTATTATTCGATGAGGGGGGGTTTGTTATGCTCGAAGAGGGGCCTTTGTTATGCTCGATTAGTGGACTTTGTTATATTCGATCAGAGGACTTTGTTATTCTCGATCAGGGGCCTTGGTTATACTCGACCAGGGGACTTTGTTATGCTCGTCCAGGGGACATTGTTATACTCGATCAGGGGAATTTGTAATACTCGACCAGGGGACTTTGTTGTACTCGATAAGGGGACTTTGTTATGCTCGATGAGGGGCCTTGGTTATACTCGACCAAAGGACTTTGTTATACTCGACAAAGGGACTTTGTTATACGCGATCAGGGGACTTTGTTATACTTGATCACTGGACTTTGTAATATTCGATCAGGGGGGCTTTGTTATACTCGACCAGGGGCCTTTGTTATGCTCGATAAGGGGACTTTGTTATACTCCATCAGGGGGCTTTGATATACTCGATCAGGGGACTTTGTTATACTCCATCAGGGAACTTTGTTATACTCGATCAGAGGACTTTGTTATACTCGATCAGGGGCTTTATTATACTCGATCAGGGGACATTACTATACTAGACCAGGGAACTTTGTTATACACGATCAGGTGATATGTTATACTCGATCAGGGGATGTGTTATACTCGTTCAGGGGACTTTGTTATACTCGATCAAGAGGCTTTGTTATACTCAACCGGGTTCCTTTGTTATACTCGATCAGGGTCTTTTGATATACTTGATCAGGGGACTTTGTTATACTGGATGAGGGGTCTTTGTTATACTCGATCAGGGGACATTACTATGCTAGACCAGGGAACTTTGTTATACACAATCAGGTGATATGTTATACTCGATCAGGGGATTTTGTTATACTAGATGAGGGGGCTTTGTTATACTCGACCAGGGTCCTTTGTTATGCTCGATCAGGGGACATTACTATGCTAGAACAGGGAACTTTGTTATACACAATCAGGTGATATGTTATAATCGATGAGGGGCCTTTGTTATACTCAATTAGGGGACTTTGTTATACTCGATCAGAGGGCTTTGTTTTCCTCGATCAGGGGACTTTGTTATACTCCACCAGGGTCCTTGTTATACTCCATTAGGGGCCTTTGTTATACTCCATCAGGGTCTTTGTTATACTTGACCAGGGGACTTTGTTATACTCGATCAGGGGACTTTGTTATACTTGATCATTGGACTTTGTAATATTCGATCAGGGGGGCTTTGTTATACTCGACTAGGGGCCTTTGTTATGCTCGATAAGGGGACTTTGTTATACTCGATCAGGGGACTTTGTTATACTCGATCAGGGGCCTTTGTTATGCTCGACCAGAGGACTTTGTTATACTCGATCAGGGGACTTTCTTATACTCGATCAGGGGGCTTTGATGTACTCGATCAGGGGACTTTGTTATACTCCATCAGGGGCCTTTGTTATACTCGACCAGGGGGCTTTGTTATATTCGATTAAGGGACTTTGTTATAATCGACCAGGGGCCTTTGTTATGGTCAACCAGGGGACTTTGTTATACTCAATCAGGGGACTTTGTTATACTCGATCAGGGAACTTTGTTTTCCTCGACCAGGGGACTTTGTTATACTCGATTAGGGGACTTTGTAATATTCCATCAGGGGCCTTTGTTATACTCGACCAGGGGACTTTGTTATACTCGATCAGGGGTCATTGTTATACTTGATCACTGGATTTTGTAATATTCGATCAGGGGGGCTTTGTTATACTCTACCAGGGTCCTTTGTTACGCTCGACCAGTAGCCTTTGTTATACTCGACCATGGGACTTTGTTATACTCGATCAGGGGACTTTGTTATACCCGACCAGGGGATTTGTTATACTCGATCAGGGGCCTTTATTATACTCAATCAAGGGCCTTTGTTATACTCGATCAGTTGACTTTATTACTCGACCAGGGGACTTTGGTATACTCGACCTGGGGACTTTGTTTTACTCGATCTGAGGACTTTGTTATACTCGATCAGGGGGCTTTGTTATACTCGACCAGGGGACTTTGTTATACTCGATCAGGGGACTTTGTTATACTCGACCAGGGGGCTTTGTTATACTCGATCTGAGGACTTTGTTATACTCGAACAGGGGACTTTGTTTTACTCGATCTGAGGACTTTGTTATACTTGTTCAGGGTCTTTGTTATACTCCACCAGGGAACTTTGTTATACTCGATCAGGGGACTTTGTTATACTCGTTGATGGGGCTTTGTTAGACTCGATCAGCGGCCTTTATTATACTCCATCATGGTCTTTGTTATACTCGATCAGGGGACTTTGTTATACTCGATCAGAGGACTTTGTTATACTCGATCAGGGGGCTTTGTTATTCTCCACCAGGGTGCTTTGTTATACTCGATCAGGGGACTTTGTTATACTCGATCAGAGGACTTTGTTATACTCGATCAGGGGGCTTTGTTATTCTCCACCAGGGTGCTTTGTTATACTCGATCAGGGGACATTGTTATACTCGATCAGGAGCTTTGTTTTCCTCGATCAGGTGACATTTGTTATACTCCATCTTGGTCTTTGTTATACTCCATCAGGGGCCTTTGTTATACTCGACAAGAGGAATTTGTTATACTCGATCAGGGGACTTTGTTATACTCGATGATTGGACTTTGTTAAACTCGATCAGAGGACTTTGTTATACTCAACCAGGGTCCTTTGTTATGCTCGACCAGTGGCATTTTGTTATACTCGATCAGGGGGCTTTGTTATATTCGATTAGGGGACTTTGTTATACTCGATGAGGGGCATTTGTTATACTCGATCAAGGGCCTTTGCTATACTCGATCAGGGGGCTTTGTTATACTCGAACAAGGGACTTTGTTATAATTGACCAGGGGACTTTGTTTTACTCGATCAGGGGACTGTTCTATATTCGATCAGGGGACTTTGATATACTCGATTAGGGGCCTTTATTATACTCGATCAAGGCCTTTGTTATAGTCGATCAGAGGACTTTGTTATACTCGATCAGGGGACTTTGTTATACTTGACCAGGGGACTTTGTTATACTCGATCAGGGGGCTTTGTTATACTCGATCAGGGGACATTACTATTCTCGACCAGGGAACTTTGTTATACACGATCAGGGGATATGTTTTACTCGATCAGGGGATGTGTTATACTCGATCAGGGGACTTTGCTATACTCGATCAGGATGTCTTTGTCACACTCAACCGGTGGCCTTTGTTATACTCGATGAGGGGCCTTTGTTATACTTGATCAAGGGACTTTGTTATATTCGATCAGGGGACTTTGTTTTACTCGATCTGGGGGCTTTGTTTTCCTCGATCAGGGGACTTTGTTATACTCCATCAGGGGCCTTTGTTATACTCGACCAGGGGACTTTGTTGTACTTGATCAGGGGACTTTGTAATATTCGATCAGGGGGGCTTTGTTATACTCGACCAGGGGCCTTTGTTATGCTCGATAAGTGGACTTTGTTATACTCGATCAGGGGCCTTTGTTATACTCGATTAGGGGACTTATACTCGACCAGGGGACTTTGTTATACTCGATCAGGGGACTTTGTTATACTCGATGAGGGGCCTTTGTTACACTCGACCAGGGGACTTTGTTATACTTGATCAGGGAACTTTGTTATACTCAATCAGGGGGCTTTGATATACTCGATGAGGGGACTTTGTTATACTCGATCAGGGTATTTGTTATACTCGATGATTGGACTTTGTTATACTCGATCAGGGGACTTTGTTATACTCGACCAGGGTCCTTTGTTATGCTCGACCAGTGTCCTTTGTTATACTCGATCAAAGGGCTTTGTTATATTCGATTAGGGGACTTTGTTATACTCGATGAGGGGCATTTGTTATACTCGATCAAGGGCCTTTGCTATACTCGATCAGGGGACTTTGTTAGACTCGATTAGGGGCCTTTGTTATACTCGATCAGGGGACTTTAATATACTCGATCAGTGGGCTTTGTTATACTCGACCAGGGGGCTTTGTTATTCTCCACCAGGGTGCTTTGTTATACTCGATCAGGGGACTTTGTTATACTCGATCAGGAGGCTTTGTTTTCCTCGATCAGGTGACATTTGTTATACTCCATCTTGGTCTTTGTTATACTCCATCAGGGGCCTTTGTTATACTCGACAAGGGGAATTTGTTATACTCGATCAGGGGACTTTGTTTTACTTAATCAGGGGACTTTGTAATATTCGATCAGGGGGGCTTTGTTATAATCGACCAGGGGCCTTTGTTATGCTCGATAAGGGGACTTTATTATACTCGATCAGGGGCCTCTGTTATACTCGAATAGGGGACATTACTCTACTCGACCAGGGAACTTTGTTATACACGATCAGGGGATATGTTATACTCGATCAGGGGATGTTTTATGCTCGATGAGGGGCTTTTGTTATACTCAATCAGGGGACCTTATTATACTCGATCAGAGGGCTTTGTTTTCCTCGATCAGGGGACTTTGTTATACTCCATCAGGGTCTTTGTTATACTCCATTACGGGCCTTTGTTATACTCCATCAGGGTCTTTGTTATACTTGATCAGGGGACTTTGTTAAACTTGATCAGGCGACTTTGCATTATTCGATCAGGGGGGCTTTGTTATGCTCGACCAGGGGCCTTTGTCATGCTCGATAAGGGGACTTTGTTATACTCGATCAGGAGGCATTGTTATACTCAACAGGGGGCCTTTGTTATACTCCATCAGGGAACTTTGTTATACTCGATCAAAGGACTTTGTTATACTCGATCAGGGTGCGTTGTTTTCCTTGATCAGGGGTCTTTGTTATACTCCATCAGGGGCCTTTGTTATACTCGACCGGGGGATTTTGTTATACTCGATTAGGGGACATTGTTATACTTGATCACTGGAATTTGTAATATTCGTTCAGGGGGGCTTTGTTATACTCGACCAGGGGCCTTTGTTATGCTCGATAAGGGGACTTTGTTATTCTCGATCAGGGCCTTTGTTATTCTCGATCAGGGGACTTTGTTTTACTCGACCAGGGGACTTTGTTATACTCGATGAGGGGACTTTGTTATACTCGATCAGGGGAATTTGTTATACTCGACCAGGGGACTTTGTTATACACGACTAGGGGACTTTGTTATACTCGATCAGAGGACTTTGCTATACTCGATGGGGGGACTTTGTTATAATCGATCACGGGACTTTGTTATACTTGATCAGGGGACTTTGTATTATTCGATGAGGGGGGGTTTGTTATGCTCGAAGAGGGGCCTTAGTTATGCTCGATAAGTGGACTTTGTTATATTCGATCAGAGGACTTTGTTATTCTCGATCAGGGGCCTTGGTTATACTCGACCAGGGGACTTTGTTATACTCGACCAGGGGACATTGTTATACTCGATCAGGTGAATTTGTAATACTCGACCAGGGGACTTTGTTGTACTCGATAAGGGGACTTTGTTATGCTCGATGAGGGGCCTTGGTTATACTCGACCAAAGGACTTTGTTATACTCGACAAAGGGACTTTGTTATACTCGATCAGGGGACTTTGTTATACTTGATCACTGGACTTTGTAATATTCGATCAGGGGGGCTATGTTATACTCGACCAGGGGCCTTTGTTATGCTCGATAAGGGGACTTTGTTATACTCGATCAGGGGACTTTGTTATACTCGATCAGGGGCCTTTGTTTTCTCGACCGGAGGACTTTGTTATACTCGATCAGGGGCTTTCTTATACTCGATCAGGGGGCTTTGATATACTCGATCAGGGGACTTTGTTATACTCCATTAGGGGCCTTTGTTATACTCGACCAGGGGGCTTTGTTATATTCGATTACGGGACATTGTTATACTCGACCAGGGGCCTTTGTTATGGTCAACCAGGGGACTTTGTTATACTCAATCAGGGGACTTTGTTATACTCGATCAGGGAGCTTTGTTTTCCTCGACCAGGGGACTTTGTTATACTCGATTAGGGGACTTTGTTATATTCCATCTGGGGCCTTTGTTATACTCGACCAGGGGACTTTGTTATACTCGATCAGGGGACTTTGTTATACTTGATCACTGGATTTTGTAATATTCGATCAGGGGGGCTTTGTTATACTCTACCAGGGTCCTTTGTTATGCTCGACCAGTGGCCTTTGCTATACTCGACCATGGGACTTTGTTATACTCGATCAGGGGACTTTGATATACTCGATCAGGGGTCTTTATTATACTCAATCAAGGGCCATTGTTATACTCGATCAGGGGACTTTGTTATACTCGACCAGGGGACTTTGTTATAATCGATCAGGGGCCTTTATTATACTCAATCAAGGGCCTTTGTTATATTCGATCAGGTGACTTTGTTACTCAACCAGGGGACTTTGTTATACTCGACCAGGGGACTTTGTTATACTCGATCTGAGGACTTTGTTATACTCGATTAGGGGACTTTGTTATACTCGACCAGGGGACTTTGTTATACTCGATTAGGGGACTTTGTTATACTCGACCAGGGGGCTTTGTTATACTCGATCTGAGGACTTTGTTATAGTCGACCAGGGGACTTTATTTTACTCGATCTGAGGACTTTGTTATACTTGTTCAGGGTCTTTGTTATACTCCACCAGGGAACTTTGTTATACTCGATCAGGGGACTTTGTTATACTCGTTGATGGGGCTTTGTTATACTCGATCAGGGGGCTTTGTTATTCTCCACCAGGGTGCTTTGTTATACTCGATCAGGGGACTTTGTTAAACTCGATCAGGAGGCTTTCGTTTCCTCGATCAGGTGACATTTGTTATATTTCATCTTGGTCTTTGTTATACTCCATCAGGGGCCTTTGTTATACTCGACAAGGGGAACTTGTTATACCGATCAGGAGACTTTGTTATACTTAATCAGGGGACTTTGTAATATTCGATCAGGGGGGCTTTGTTATAATCGACCAGGGGCCTTTGTTATGCTCGATAAGGGGACTTTATTATAATCGATCAGGGGACTTTGTTATACTCGATCAGGGGACTTTGTTATACTCGATGAGGGGACTTTGTTATACTCGATCAGGGGACTTGTTATACTCGATCAGGGGACTTTGTTTTAATTATTCAGAGGACTTTGTTATACTCGATCA
>NW_024724957.1:0-17838 GCF_018991925.1 Homarus americanus
GTATTGCTCTAATGATGTGATGTAATCAGCGTCCAGGTAAGGCCGGGGTAAGACTGGTAGGGGTGTTCCTTGTTGTAAATTGTCCACCGCGTCCCCCCTCACCCTCCTCTACCCTCGTGCCTGCTCCCGTTCATCTGTTGGTATTGATAGCGTCAGGTTTTATTACGGGAGAGTATTTTGAGGGATGGGGCGCCCCATCCTCCCGGCTCTATCCCACCTCGCCCTGCCCCGCCCCACCCAGCCCCGCCACCATACCCCTCGACCACAGACTTCCTACCTCCACACCTCGCCTTAGTTATCGTTAAGAAATGCATTAAAATATCTTCTTTCAGATTGTATTTTCAAAATCAGTCTGGTATTTCGGTATTGTTTTGTAGATTGAAGTTACTACGGTGGTGGAGTACCGTGCCAGGCAGCCTGAGGGTCGTGGCCACCCGTCACCGTTTTACACGTCAGCTAATATATTATTCAACAAAACACAATGACACATTTCATCTGCATCCCCTATTTTTGTTCGTTTTCATCTTTTGAGTGGCATCTTTGATCAGTTCCTCGATATATCGACAGAAGTCCATAAACTTTCGTTAACACATGTGTGACAACATACTGAATCCGCAACTGATATCACATCAGATCAATGGAAGTTCTCCAAAACTGAATTATTCATGATCTATCATTATGACCAAAATATGTTGACAATTTTACTGGGTAACTGTCTTTAATTTTTTGCCTTATATCTTCAAGATTTCAGAATATTATTTGGAAAACGATCGTAGGTTTGAGGGAGACAGTAGCACACTTTTCACATTTCTTTTGTGGCCATCTTTGTCCGGCGGACAATCGTCGCGCGGCCGCTACGCACCACCACATTGAAATTTTTAACCCCAGTGTTGCCGCATTCACGGTTTTGTACCATTTTTAGTTACGTATTTTTCCTGACATCAGAAAAATATCAAAGCGATCGGTATGTTAAAATGACCTTTCCCTCTCCGGACAATATGGACCAAATTCATATCCCCTTTCCTGATAGCCTCTCGACATGGAACACAGTCGCATACTTTCACCGGTTCCGATGAGATATTTGCCAGAGTATTAAAGGAATGTAAGGAAGAGCTTGTATGCCCTTAGCAAAGTTGTTAAACATGTCCTTAAAAACAGGTGTAGTACCAGAATCCTGAAGGATAGCGAATGTAATACCGATTTTCAAGAAGGGAGATAGATCACTATCCTCTAACTACCGCCCAATCAGTCTAACGTCAATAGTAGGCAAATTACTGGAAGCAATCATTTCAAACTCTATTCGAAATCACCTGGAGAAGCACCGATTGATCAATAATTCCCAGCATGGCTTCACAAGCGGGCGTTCTTGTCTAACTAATCTATTAACATTCTTTTCATCAGTTTTCGAATCGGTGGACGAGGGGCACAATTATGATGTGGTATATCTCGACTTTAGCAAAGCCTTCGACAGAGTCCCCCACGAAAGACTAATTAGAAAGGTAGAAGCACATGGCATCAAAGGTAATATCCTTAAATGGATCAGGGCGTGGTTACAGGACAGGAAACAGCGAGTGAGCATTAACGGCACTAAATCCCATTGGAGCAACGTCACCAGTGGAGTTCCCCAAGGCTCAGTACTTGGACCATTATTATTTATTATATACATAAACGACATATATATCGGCATTGACAGCAACATAAGTAAATTTGCTGATGACACCAAATTAGGCTGTATAATTAAATCTGATGAGGACTCAACAAAGCTACAAGAAAATCTAAACAAATTTTTCGAATGGTCTGAAAAATGGCAGACGAAATTCAACGTGGACAAACGTAAAGTACTCAGTATAGGAGATGTAAACAGAGAAACCAGTTACCAGATGAACAACGATGCCATTGAGAAATCCGACTGCGAGAGAGATTTAGGAGTAATGATAAGTAGGAACCTTAAGCCAAGTAAAAAATGTATATTTGCTCGAAACAAGGCTAATAAAGTACTTGGGTTCATACAAAGGAGTGTTGGTAACAAGACTAGCGGGGTCATCCTAAAACTATATCTTGCGCTTGTGAGACCTCACTTGGATTACGCAGTTCAATTCTGGTTACCTTATTACAGAGTACAGAGACAGGTTAAAGCATCTTAATTTGCACTCCCTCGAGAGACGTAGAGTGAGAGGCGATATGATAGAGGTATATAAATGGAAGTCAGGGCTGAACAAAGGGGACATTACAAAGTTACTCAAACTATCCAACCAAGAACAAACTCGTAACAATGGTTTTAAATTAGACAAATTTAGATTTAGGCGCGAAATAGGTAAACACTGGTTTGGTAACATAGGTTGGGTGCTCATATGAGCAGTAGGGGTTGGGTGTAAATGGGACTGCCCAGTATGGGCCAATAGGCCCGCTGCAGTTTCCTCCAGTCTTATGTTCTTATGAGACTGTCCCCTACGTGCGAGAGGACAGAGTCGAAATTCCCTTTTCTTTTGGGGGTATAACGGTCGGTCCGCGGCCTTTCCCGATTCACTAGTTTTTACTAATGCAATAGGAGGCAGAGGACCCGAAAACCCGGACTAAAACGAAATGGGTAAAACTCACTCCTCCTCAACCCCGCTGTAACAAACACTTAATGTGTTGTGCAGGTCGAGGTGAGGTGGTGCGATGTGTACCAAGAGTGAGGGTCACCGGGCAGGACATAGGGCGCTCTGGTGCCTGGTCACGACGCTCACCACGCCACCGCCATCACACAGAGGTTCCGGGAACTGATTCATTCATATCGATTGTTAAGTACAGTGACGCTGCCAGTTACGAGATGTCCACGTCTTCGCCCGACCACAGTTTGGTCATGTCTACAGCTTGGCCATGTTTACAGTTTCATGTCTACAGCTTGGCCATGATTACAGTTTCACGTCTACAGCTTGGCCATGATTACAGCGTCATGTCGACAGCTTGGCCATGTTTACAGCGTCATGTCTACAGCTTGGCCATATCTACAGCTTGGCCATATCTACACAGCTTAGCCATGTTCACAGCGTCTTGTCCATAGCTTGGCCATGTTCACAACCTGACCACATCTACAGCTTGGGCAAGTCCACAACCTTTCCACGTCCACCACACGGCCATATCATAGCTTGGTCATGTCTAGAGCTTGGCCATATCCACAACCTAACCAAGTCCACAACTTGGCTATGTGTACAGCTTGGCCATGTCCACAACCTGACCAACTCCATAGCTTGGTCATGTCCACAACTTAGCCATATCTACAGCCTGGTCATATCTATAATCTGGCCATGTACACAACCTGACCACGTTTGCAGCTTGGCCATGTCGCCAATTAAGTCTGGCCATATGAAGAGACTGGCTGTGACTTCAGGCTGACAATGATCACATAGTAATGGCTACAGTTTAGCTTCAGGTGTACATATATATTAGCCTTATATATAGCTGCAACTTGTTTATAGCTTCGCCTTATCTATAGCTACACTTTATAGCTTCACCGTAATAGCTTCACCGCATTAATAGTTTCACCGTATTTATAGCCTCACCGTATTAACAGTTTCTGCATATTTAAAGCTTCACCGAATTTATAGCTTCACCGTATTTATAGCTTCATCATATTTATAGCTTCACCATACTTATAGCTTCATATTATTTATAGCTTCACCATATTTATAGCTTCACCATACTTATAGCTTCATATTATTTATAGCTTCACCATATTTATAGCTTCACCATATTTATAGCTTCACATTATTTATAGCCTCATATTTATAGCTTCACTGTATTCATAGCTACCTTATTTATAGCTTCACCATATTTATAGTTTCACCTTATTTATAGCTTCACCGTATTTATAGCTTCCCCATATTTATAGCTTCACCTTATTTATAGCTTCACTGTATTCATAGCTACCATATTCATAGCTTCACCACATTTGTCGTGTTTAGAGTGTACACAGGCTGCCTGGGTCTATAATTAATCTGACCGTATATACTCCCTCACTAACTATAATCTGGCCGTATACACAACCCTCCCTACTAACTATAATCTGGCCGTATGCATAACCCTCCCTACTAACTATAATCTGGCCGTATGCATAACCCTCCCTAGTAACTATAATCTGGCCGTATACACAACCCTCCCTACTAACTATAATCTGGCCGTATACACAACCCTCCCTACTAACTATAATCTGGCCATATACACAACCCTCCCTACTAACTATAATCTGGCCGTACCACATCTCAGTCCACACCGCCATACCTAAAATTCTACAGCATTATCCGACTGTCAGTAGAGGTGATTATTATATGCCGTGACGGTATTGTATTTTGCTTAACGGCTACAGTAGTTAAGATGCTTATGTTTGTAAAATGAACCTAACCTAACCCCACCAGAGGTAGTGTTAAGGGTGAAATAAACTATGGGGGTCTAATCTTCATGTGATCCCTTAACACCATATAGCTTGCTCTCTTTTCCTGACATAGATTTTATAGTACCCAGATTTCATTGTTTGCCAGATAGTGTTGGTGGTGATGTTATCCTTGGACGGTAATAACAGAGTACTGTATTTGCTTTGTGGGTACAGTACTGATGACTGTATTCGTATACATCAACCAAATGATACTTTGTACCCTTCAACACGTAACAAACCCTCTAGCTTCAGTATTACCTCCCTATTCCTCTTCCCTATTCCACCTTCCTATTCCCCCTTCCTATTCCCCCTTCCTATTCCCCCTTCCTATTCTCCCTTCCTATTCCCCCTTCCTAGCATAGATTTGGTATGTAAATTTGCCTACTATAACCAGGTGCTATTGTAAAGATATTATCAACTGTAGCATGTAAGGTAATTACATGATAAGATAGCATAAAACACACACACACAGCTGTTACACAAAAAAAACAGGTAGGAACAGGTAAGATAAACACTTCGTCAGGAGGAGGAACGCAGCAATCATCCCATGCAGCCGTACAGGTGATGGCGTAGTGTGGAGAGAGATATAGGACATGGCAACCTGCAGGGGACACCAGAAGATTACAGTGTGTGTGTGTGTGTGTGTGTGTGTGTGTGTGTGTGTGTGTGTGTAAATAATAATATTAATGATAATAATAATTAACGGTTTATTGGAAAAGTTCTGCAGCCCGAAGGCTGAAAATATACATTGGACAAAAATGACTTATTACATACAAAGACATGGGGTGGGTGGGTCGTTTAACAAAAGCTCTCATTATTGAAAGGAGAAGGAATAATGATTGAACATACAAATTATTATAGTTTACAGTTGATGGCCCGGGCCTGGACTGGTCATGGAGACACCAGGTGGTGTGGTGTTCACGTGGTGTAGTAACTCGTCCTCGGGTGTTGATATGAAAGACCTCACGTGTATGTGTGCGTATAGATTTATTCGTTTTGTTTATCATAGATTACAATCATAACTAATTTTATGGTCCTTTCGTTCCCTCTCTATAGATTTTCATAATTTTGTTTGGTCTTTATTATTATTATTATTGTTTTTATCTTTTTTGGGGGGGGGTGTGTTATTCTCTCTCTCTCTCTCTCATCCAGATATGTATATTTGACTGAAATACTTTTAATCTCTTCATGAACTTTTATTACAATACTGTAATTATAACTTGAACGTCGTATTAGAGGTTTACTTTATAAAGTGACTTATCAGAAGGAGAGAAATGACTGCACTGGACAATCCCTCGAGTGACGTCTTCAGATTCCTAGTTAAATCTCATACATTGTCTTCTCTTAAGGGAACTTCCAGTATGTATACAGTCAGGGTCAAAAGTTCGTTCCATCCCATTATGAAGCAGCATCGACCCCAAATGAGACAACAGTCAGTTCGGAGACTCATTCTCGCGACTCGGTTTCACCACAGGAGCGAACTTTTATCCATGACTATTTTATTCATTTTTATTTTTTGATGAGAATAAAATCTTGGCGTACTATTTGCATGTTTTAGCATTTATTTATTTATTTATTTATTTATTTATTTATTTTGGGGTGGGGTGGGGGGGGTGTATGAAGGTTTGTCATTAATTCTGGACTTAAACCTTATGATGGGAGTGCTTAAGAAAAGTTTGTTACCTCAGTAGTATTTTTTCTTTAGATAATTGCAGAATGTAAACACCATCATTTGAGAGCCGCTTCAGCGCTTAATGCATTGAGTGACGTCATCAGCCACTCGAGTTTGTCAGAAATTTAACCCCTTGAGTAGATGACTTAACCCTTTGAGTACGATCACTTAACCCTTTGAGTATGATCACTTAACCCCTGAGTACTATAACTTGACCTCTTCAATACACTGACTTAACCCCTTGAATATTTGAGGAATAAGTCGTCATACTCAAGCGGTTAAGTCATCGTACTCGTGTCGTTAAATCATCGTACTCGTGTCGTTAAATCACCATACTCATATATTTAAGTCATCGTTATTCAAGGTGTTGAGTCATAGTACTTATGGGTTAAGTCTTCGTACTCAAGGGGTTGATGACGTCACAACATTCATTAAGCGCTGAAGCGGCTTTCAAGGTTTGGTTAGGTTAGGTTAGGTTAGAATTACACAGAACATTATGTAATTTGCTGATGTTTTAAGCTATTGGACTTTGATTGGGCTTTATTATATATAAGTGGTTAACAGTTATTTGTTTCACACAGTTATCTGGATTCTGGTAAGGCCTTTCTTTAAAGTGGTATCAACAGATGTCTTTGAGCTGGTTTTTATCCCTGAGTGTGTGTCCTTTAGAGGCACAGACGAACTTGTTGGTTGGTTGTGCTCGCTGGACGACAGGTGGAAGGCTGCCGGACACACCTCCACCAGCTCACATACTCAACCTGTAGAAGAAGTAATTGTCTTGTTGTTCTATAGTGGATGTTTGATGTTTTTCAGATGTTTATAGTAGGAGTCACAGATGGTGTAAACAGAGTAACGATCAGTACAACAACAGATTTATACATACAAAATACATATGTAAACATGTATTTTGTTAACATGTATTTGGTTACTGTGATTTCTTCTGAGCTATCATAACAGTGATAAAAACCGCTTAATTTTCCTGATGTTGGGATAATTGGTTGTCTTATGCGTACGGTTGTTACTGCTGTCTACACACACTCACACACACAGACACACACACACACACACACACACACACACCATATTAACAAGCATGTATATACTGTACATGGCGCGTCTTCACGATACTGTATATAGACTGGTAGGATCAAGTGTTGTGTTGCGCAGCGGAGACGACTGAGGGGTCACACAGGTCCCAATTTTAGGTCCTGATTATAAAAGGACTTCATCGTACCTAGGACTGAGACGGATTAGAATTAAGAACCTACTAGGATCTTGGTAGGTTAGGTTAGGTTGGAGTCTTTGTGGATTGGGCCCGTTTAAACAATCACCCACACAACCACCAGACCAGGGCCACAACAAGACCGAAAAGTGTAAAAAAAAACAAAAAAATTGACCCAAATATTCAAAATGTCTACACAATGACAAATATCGCCTCTTAATCATTATTTTTCGAGTCTGACCACACGATAAAACCCTCAAGTGTCTGATAAAGGTTCTCCAGATACCGCTGACAACACGATATGGCCATTTAAAACCCATCGGGGGGGCGGCGGGTGGTGACTCAATGTGGCCTGGCAGGTTTTTTTTTTTTTTACGGGGATTAGCCCACCAGCACAGGTCACTGACCCACATCGGTCACTAAGGTGTGTCGTGTTCCCTCCCCCACACCCTGTCAGTTACTGTGACTCCCCAAAACCTCACGCTGTTGCTTGTTACTGGTACCAGGCACTTGATAGTAATGTCAGATGCTCCTTGCGTTATTTTCATATCACTAAGGCTTATTACTCTCTCTCTCTCTCTCTCTCTCTCTCTCTCTCTCTCTACTACCACCACGTGATGGCCGGAATCCACAACAAATACTAGATTCTCTGTTCCTTTAATGTGTTATTCGTCTTTTCTTACTGATGTGAAGGATGTGTTGTGTTGTAGCACCGTTATTGGTTCAGGGTCCTCATGGTATCACTCTAGTTTAATATCTGTCTCGCTTCCCATCATATAGAGTCACCCATCACCAGCCTGTTCTAACTGTCCGTCCCACCACTTAGCATCACCCATCACCAGCCTGTTCTAACTGTCCGTCCCATCACTTAGCATCACCCATCACCAGCCTGTTCTAACTGTCCGTCCCATCACTTAGCATCACCCATCACCAGCCTGTTCTAACTGTCCGTCCCATCACTTAGCATCACCCATCACCAGCCTGTTCTAACTGTCCGTCCCACCACTTAGCATCACCCATCACCAGCCTGTTCTAACTGTCCGTCCCACCACTTAGCATCACCCATCACCAGCCTGTTCTAACTGTCCGTTTCGTAAACCACACGACGTCTGGCTCTCCTAGATGTGCTGATTGACAACGTGAAGGTATGTCAGTCAGTGTGAGTTAAGGAGAGTGACTTCTGTAGTGGGGAAGGAGTGAGTTAAGATTGAGTTTAGGCCTCAGTTCTTAATAGGCCCCGATCCATTAGGTGTGGGGCCCATTTGACGAGCCACCAATAATTTAGTAGTGCGGTAGTGAGAACGTCATCACCTCTCACAGTTGCAGCAGTAGAGACGACATAAGGGAAGTGTGTTGACATAGTCTGTCGTGTTATTCACCCAAGCGATACACCCGGGTCACACAACAATGTTTCTTATTTGATTACAGTTCCCAATATTTTCGTCCCCCCCCCCCAACACATTGCCCTAACATCTATCATGGTTATTACCCTCCCACACATCCCCTTACATAAACCTCGACTACCCTCACACATCCAGTCTCTCCACATATACACTCCCCCCTCACACACACACACTTCATAACTCGTAGTTAACTTGTGTAGTCATTCCTTGTCTATCTCACTTTAGTACCGTAACTGTTCTGAAACTGTTAAAAGATCCAGTCCTCCTTGTCATCATATACAAGTAATATTATTTACCACTAATATTACTTGTGTATTTCTTGACAACAAAGTGACCCACTCATCTCTGTTTAGTTTATATTTTCAGTTTTTTGCCTGCCATATTTTTCAATAAACCGTTTAATTATTATTACTACTGTACTACACACTTCCAACGTTTCCCGACACCCACAATCTGACACTATCCAGTTTATCCTATGTTGTTTTTACGTGTTTTTCTCTATATGAAAAACTATAATAAATACTAAATTGCTGTTATTAATAACTTATATACTGTAATTATATGTTATGGGAGGGTAGTGTGGAGCGATGGTGAGGCGCGGTGGGGTGGTTGTGGGAACAGGGGCAGTGTAGAGGGTCGCCATCAGTAGCCAACACACACACACGTCACACATGCCAGTCACCACTACCGCCACCACCAACCACACACTAGTACACACCTTCCTCATATCGCAACACCATCATCATCTTCATCAGCCAATCACAGTCGCCTCTTTTTATCATCTTCCTTCCTCGCCCAATCACACGCGAGAGTGGGAATGGCGCGTTTTTTATCAATCCCAAAACCCGCCCCTTTCCTGTATGTGGTGTAATTATTGGAGGCCGGCGGTAATGCGCGGCGCCCCATTGGTTGAGGCTGCAGCTGCCGGGTTATTCAGGTAATAGGAAGGTCCTTATAAAGAAGTCGGAACGTGATTTATCGGCGGGTGTGTGGGAGCCATGGGGAGGACGTGTGTGTCTCCTCCTCCATTTAGTGAAGTTTCTCTCTCACATTGTATTATCACACCACCTGAATGATCCCCTTCACACATAACTCACCAAGTCTTGTGTTTTATTAGTTAGTGATGATGTGATAATATTTTTGAGGCGTATATGATAAGTGTGTTTGGTAGTGCATTCTAAACCTCCATTACATAAGTGGGTGTGTCGGATACCACCGTCCACCCCCTCCTTCTTCACTACCTCCCCCTATACACTCCTTCCCCTCCCTTCACCCCCTCCCCTTCTCTCCATCCCCCCCTCCCCCACCACCTCCTCATACCTTACCCTTAGCGGTGAAAAATCCCTCATTGTGGCTCCAAATCTTTTAAAATGGCAAAGAAAACCTTTTCCCATGAGGCGGACGGACGGGTGGAGGAGCCAAAGAGCTTTCCTGAAATTCGTTATGATTTTCTCGGCTAGTCCATCCCTCGGGCCACGGCGGTTTCTACAGGGTTTTCTCAGGGACTCTCTCCGGTTTCTGCGGGTGTTCCCAGGGCTGAGGTGTTTACAGGTCAAGACGTTATGTGACTGTTAACTGTCTGGGAGGGAAGGAGGGGGTGACGGATGCCGAGGCTTTGTTCTGTCCCCTTCCGCCCCGACGTGTCACCTGAGACCCGCCAGCCAGTTACGACAGGACTGTGTGACCATTGCTATTATCACCACCACTACTACTGCCACCACTACCACTGCTATTATCATCACTACCACCACCATTTCTGTGACTACCACCACGTATCACCACTCACCACCACGTCATCTGCACCACTTTTAATCACCACTAATCCTACTACTAACGTGACCACTGCTGTTATCACCACCACTACCACAACCGCCACCACCACCACCACCACCACCACCACAGCCACCACCACCAACACTGAAACTTGTTACTGTTCGCTTTGTGTCCATTCCTCTCCCCTCCCCTTCTCTGTCTTTCTTCCATCTTCTTTCTCTTCTCTCCTCTTTCTCCTCCTTCTTTCTTCCTTCTCACTTTCCTCCTACTCCTTATCTTCTTCCTTCTCCTTCCTCCGCCTCTTCTTCTTCCTCTTCCCCTTTACGCCCCTCCTCTTGTTCCTCCTCTTCTCATTCTCCTCCTCCCCCTCCTTCCCCTCCACCCTCCTTCCTCTCCTCCTCCCCCTCCTCCTCCTCTCCTCCTCCCCTCCCCTCCTCCACTCCTTCCTCCCATCCTCCTCCCCTCCTCCTCCTCCCTCCTCCTCCCTCCTCCTCCTCCCCCTCCTTCCCTCCCCTCCTCCCCCTCCTCCTCCTCCTCCTCCTCCCCCCTCCTCCTCCTCCTCCCCCTCCTCCCCTCCCACTCTCCTTTCCCTCCTCCTCCTTCCTCCCCTCCTCCTCCTCCCCTCCTCCTCCTCCCTCCTCCTCCTCCCTCCTCCTCCTCCTCCGCCCTCCTCCCTCCTCCTTCCTCCCCTCCTCCCTCCTCTTCCCCCTCCCCCTTCCTCCTCCTCACCCAGGGAGAGATGGACGAGAGATACAAGTCGTGTAATATCCGCTGAGGACGCTGCTAGTGACGTCATCATCTCAGGCCTGGCCTGGCGTGGACTTGGAGCCTATACCTATAGTCTTAGTAGCCCCATTGCTTACATTGCCCCGTAGCCCGTCCTCGACAAGCTATACCTGATTTATGGGTTCATCGTGTAGCCCCCTTCCGTCCCTCCCTCCCCCTCTCTCAGTAGTGGCTGTATAAGAAACGTGTAAAATACTCCAGCTATATAGTAAACGTGTTCGTATGTATAGCCTCAGTTGTGCTACACGATGAAAAACTACTAGACGATGGCAGGTCTGTGGCACCTCGGGGAGTCTAGCCAGTTACACCAAGTTACCTCCGTGAATTTCCGCCTTTATTTAGTTGTGGTCGTATTCTTTAATACGCTAGTTGTTAACATTTAGGTGAGAATAAGTAAATATTATCAAAACATCATTGAAAAACTCATAAGTGACTTTGTAATATAATTCAGTCGAGATAATAATATAAACACGAACGTGCTGGTCAAGCTCAGAGCTGTCCAGGGGTCATCTGGCCCTCCGGGTCGAGGTTGATCGGTGTTTTTTTTCTTTTTTCTTTCAATTGTTTGAATATGTGTTAAAGTCATTACTGTGTTAACAATATAATATAAAAGACAAAGAACATTTAAATATACGTATTTAGTTTCAGGGTTTAATTAGTTATTTATTACTTACATTTATTACTATGATATTTGTTTTCGTCTCATGTGTACAGTTTAAGTCTTTACTGTTGTTTAAGTAACTTTAGATTTAGTTGTTTTTCTCCCAAACTTATGTTGACATTTACATTGTTTAGAATATATCATATAACGCGTCATGATCATCCTGTGTTTATAAAGATAAGAGTTAAGTAATATTCCTTAAGGTTAAGTTACTTAAACTATTCACGTGGACCTAATATGATGACCTACATGGTCACCTATGGCCAGTGTGTGTGTCCGCTAAGTAGGGGTAAAGGAATACTTTTATTGTTATAATAATGTAAATTAATTTACACATAATAATATTATCACTGTTTCATATAAGACGTCATTTACAATCATAAGATATTCAAATATACCTAAAGCAGGTTACGTTACGTTACGTTACGTTATGTTTTGTATGAAGCTTTTCATTTGTATGTATTACTGTAAGGAAAAAATGACAATAAGTGTTAAATTTAATACAAATGTAAACTAAAGTGTAAAAAAATCAGAAGGAAAAATGACAATATAAATTGGATTGTCGGCCATAAACTTGGTAACACCTTTTGTATTAACCGATACGTGATGCCTTAATGAGCCTTGAGACACTGGTGCCGTTCTCACTGTAAGGCTGCTATAATTCTCTGACGCTGTTGTACACAACCGACTTAGTTGTTCCCACGGGTGTAGAGATGAACCAATGGCCTCCAGGCTGCTGGCACGAGGAACAACATTGATAGCCATTAAAAATTTAGATTGCTTGGGCCGAAATACTTTTACTTACGAAACACTGCTAGCATGTATTGGCAAGGGCAGCCCGGAACCGTCAGGAACTCCGCCGATTGGATCCCATAGGCCACCCTTCTTCGCCAATCTCCTTAGGTGCTGAAGCAACTGAGGGTCTTCAGGACTCCGCCGAGAGGGCCAGAACAGCCGTCCTCACGCCCCCAAGGAGTGATGCTAGCGAAGGTCCCGCTGGACCCCCGAGTAAAGTTGAGACTTTTCCTCTATTTCTCTTTAAGACAGAGAGGCAACACTGGCTAGTGACGCTAAGAGTATCTACTGTCATATCTTGATATATTATGACTTATTTTATAGTGTCGTCCACAACACACTTAGACCTTGGTGTTTGTTTCTGTGAGTTAAGGAGATACAGTGAGTCAACCTGAGACGTTAGTCAGCTGGTGCACAAGTTTTGAATTACGATCACAAGTACTCATATTTCATTATTTCTATTATCCTCGCTGGGTGGGAGATATAAACTAATGTTATAGTTATAATTATAGGCACCAGTAACTCATGTAATGTTATCGGTATACAGTCCCCAGTAACTTATTGACATATTCTTCACAGTTTTGTTTTTTTACGGGATTAGTCAGGTCACAGGTCAATGACCCACATCAGGGCCTGGGGGGCGAAAATAATAATAATAATAATAATAATAATAATAATAATAATAATAATAATAATAATAATAATAATAGAGAGAAACATTATATGTATGTTGTGTTGTCAAGGTAAAAGAAACAATTGTGACCTGCAATTGTGTAAAAATGAGGCAGAAAGTCAATAAGAAGTGTGACGTAGATGTTTCATATTTATATACAGTAGCCTAATGAAGTGATGATCTTCACGGGCAGGAGGAGTTGTGCTGAAAGCCCGACGGTGTGTTCAGTGTCTTCCAGGAGCAGTATGATAGTGTGTAAGTTGGTGGATGATAAAGTGGCAACACACTGTAGGAGCCTCCTGAGGGATCCTCCACGTAATAAATGGTGAGTTATTGACGTGGGTCTTGTGTGTGTGTGTGTGTGTGTGACCTGTGGTGAAATGGTCAGCATCATGCCCGAGTTCGATCCTCGGGCAGGGTGAAACTATGGGCAAGTTTCTTTACGCCATTTGCCTCTGTCTACCCAGCAGTAATTGGTACCCTGGATGTTAATCGATTTGTGGATCGTGTTCCGGGGTAATGGTTAGCCAGTGCAGTTGGCGAGCTGTCCAGTCTTCTCGGACTATTCCTTGACACTGGGTCATGCAGCTCGTTAACTTAGCGTGAGTTAGTTGTGTTGGCGACAGCTTCTACACTTTAACAAATTCACGCCTAGGAGGCCCTTGGGCCGGCCATCCTCGATTTCGAGGGGCTTCCATTATTATGTGTGTGTGCTATATAATCCACTATGGATGTGGAAATCATTATTTTACTTGGACTGATGGATGACACGTAGGAGTGGATGTCGTCGCTCTATATGCGCCGGATGAATGTTGGAGGAGGTGACGACGGGTAGCATGAATAAGCTGGTTTACATTCTACCTTACCTATCATGCCTATGGCGACTGTATCCTGCCTACTGCTCGTATCACGGTGATAGCATGCCAGGTTCGTATAATCTAGCATGGGATGACGTACAAATAAAGAGATGAACATTTAATATACGATATAATGGACGTTACTAGTGAGCTTTGGGTATTACAAGTGGCTGGTACAGGTCGATGGTGATAGTATAGTGAGTAACCATAATTACTGGCCCATCCACAGGTCGAGCGTAGTGTGGGTAGAGGTCCTTGTGGACAGCGGCTCACTCAGTAGCAACTCACACACCAACACAGCATAAGACCCTTGAATACTTATCACCAGTCGTTCAGGTCATACCTCCTTTTACTCTGAATATAAGGTAACTTTTACTACTCCCACTAACGTGAAATAAATAAATTATAACTTATGTCTACTGGAGCAGTAACATGTCCACTACCCACCAGTAAAAGGACACAGCATCAATTTGGGAATATGTCTGAGGCCAACGCTGGAGTATCTGGTGATGTCCCGCACTACATGATCTTGTCAGGACCACAGTACAGCAGCAGGCCAAGTCTCATGCTATATGTTAACAGATACAGTCCTCTGATACACTGAACACACCGTCGGGCTGTCAGTACCACTCCTCCTGGCCGTGAAGATTATCACCTCATTAGCTGCCTGTTTATGAATATTAAACTATGAAACATCTACACTACACCTCTAACCAGTGGTAATTAATGTTAATATTACTTATACCATAATGTGAAGCATCCGGCAATAAGTTACTAGGGACTACAAGCCTTATAACATTACATGAATTACTGGGGACTATATGCCTATATACTTTATATAAGTTACTTAGGACTATATAACTATAACATTAGTTTATATCTCCCACCCAGCGAGGATAATAGAAATAATGAAATATGAGTACTTGTGATCGTAATTCAAAACTTGTGCACCAGCTGACTAACGTCTCAGGTTGACTCACTGTATCTCCTTAACTCACAGAAACAAACACCAAAGTCTCGGTGTGTTGTGGACGCCACTATAAAATAAGTCATAATATATCAAGATATGACAGAAGATACTCTTAGCGTCACTAGCCAGTGTTGCCTCTCTGTCTTAAAGAGAAATAGAGGAAAAGTCTCAACTTTACTCGGGGGTCCAGCGGGACCTTCGCTAGCATCACTCCTTGGGGGCGTGAGGACGGCTGTTCTGGCCCTCTCGGCGGAGTCCTGAAGACACTCAGTTGCCTCAGCACCTAAGGAGATTGGCGAAGAAGGGTGGCCTATGGGATCCAATCGGCGGAGTTCCTGACGGTTCCGGGCTGCCCTTGCCAATACATGCTAGCAGTGTTTCGTAAGTAAAAGTATTTCGGCCTAAACAATCTAAATTTTTAATGGCCATCAATGTTGTTCCTCGTGCCAACAGCCGGGCCCACGATCACTTGTTACCATCTATACCACTTACAGATTGATCATAATTTCATAATTGAAAGAAAATTAACTACTGCTACGCTTCAGGATTCACTTCCCTTAAGGATGACGTTGCATTAAGACACATAAAAATAACTACTTTGTATTATAATAATAAGCCACCTTTTATTGTCTGTTGTCACTCTTAGTTGTTAATGGCACCTGACACCTTAATAGTACAGCAGTCTGATATGATGAATTACCTGTAGGGGTCATAAATATGCCCGGCTCTACAGTGTATAGCATCATGACTTGTTTTATTAGTACATGGGATATTTCTCAATGTATGTGGATAAAATTAGGAACTTGTATTATATGAACTAATGAACAAATTCTCATCTTTCAGTTTTTGTAATATAAACAATGAGATTCCTTAGACTAGGTACAAGTAAAAAATAAAATATTTTCCTCTCCTTTGGTACGATTGTATATATCAATTGAATATTAAAACGCGTTATGTTATGACTCATAACATATCGTTGCTCATAAGTTATGAGCAACGATAGCCTACTGTTTCACGGACAATAATTTGACATAAGATACAATAATTTAAAATAAGGGATTTTCAACAGTCTATTGATTACTGAACCGTGTATATCGAGTTATCTCAAGAACCTAGAGTATGGCGCCTCCCTCACTACTCTCTGAAACAGCTTCAGTAAGTAAGGCTGCAGTTCAGGTGCGAACTTTCAAGGGTTCTGTGTAGTATTGTACATTAAGGTGTGGTTTGCACACTGTCCTGTCAGGAGCCTTGAGTATCATACACGTACTGTACACACATTAATTTTGTTTTGCTAACTATCAGTATGTAATTTCAACCTAACCTAATTATCAATGAGTTATTTAACCTAACCTAATATAACCTAAACTACTTATGCCAACCCAACATAACCTAAGAAATCGACCCAACAAAACTATCATGAAATAATTCAACCTAACCTAACCTAACCTAACCTAAGCTCATATTTGTCTCCGGCTGAAGTATACCTGACCACCTTTATGTCGTCCCATTAGGAAGCTGATGAGTCTGTGTTATATTTGTTCCTCATTACAAAACGAAATAAATCTTTAAATAATGTTACAGCGGACGACACACACCTATTGCTGTGTTTGGTGACGCGTTGGTTAATGGTGACATGTTGGTTAATGTTGACTCGTAGGTTAATGGTGACGTGTAGGTTAATGGTGACGTGTAGCATAAGAGTAAAGTGCTGGTTAATGGTGATGTGTTGGTTAATGGTGACGTGTTGGTTTATGTTGACCTGTTAGTTAATGGTGACGTGTTAGTTAATGGTAACGCCTTGGTTATTCGTGACGAGTTGATGGTTAATGGTGACGTGCTGGCTAATGATGACGTGTTGGTTAATGATCTCCCCACTTCATTTTGCTAAGGGTCAAGACTCGTGTTCCTGCCTCACTTCCAACCTACACCGCCTCACTCACCCCTCTGGCAGGTAACACACTCTGGTCCCACAACCCTCTGGCAGGTAACACACTCTGGTCCCACAACCCTCTGGTAGGTAACACACTCTGGTCCCACAACCCTCTGGCAGGTAGCACACTCTGGTCCCACAACCCTCTGGCAGGTAACACACTCTGGTCCCACAACGCTCTGGCAGGTAACACACTCTGGTCCCGCACCCCTCTGGTAGGTAACACACTCTGGTCCCGTCTGGTAGGTAACACACTCTGGTCCCGCACCCCTCTGGTAGGTAACACACTCTGGTCCCACAACCCTCTGGCAGGTAGCACACTCTGGTCCCACAACCCCTCTGGCAGGTAACACACTCTGTCCTGCACCCCCCTGGTAGGTAACACACTCTGTCCCACACAACCCCTCTGGCAGGCAACACACTCTGGTCCTGCACCCCTCTGGTAGGTGCACACCTGGTCCCACAACCTCTGGTAGGTAAACAACACACTCTGTCCCACAACCTCTGGTAGGTAACACACTATGGTCCCACAACCTCTGGTAGGTAACACACCTGGTCCCACACCCTCTGGCAGGCAACACACTCCTGGTCCCACAACCCTCTGCAGGTAGCACACCATGGTCCCACAAACCCTCTGTAGGTAACACACTCTGGTCCCACACCCTCTGGTAGGTAACACACT
>NW_024724958.1:0-31083 GCF_018991925.1 Homarus americanus
GAGCTGGTTTGTTGACATATGACGTCACGGGTTAGGCCTATTAGCGGCATTGTTCGCGGGTCTGTCAGATCCGAGGGCGGCTGATGCTGCATTGTGGTAGCTACGGGATGACGTGCTTTTTGTAGCCAAATAGGATCCAGAAATACATACATACATAATAATCTTTGTCTCTCGTGTTCGCAGCTGGCCGGCCTGCCTAATGTAAATTTAGTTTAAGGTGTAGAAGCTGCCGCCAACACAACAACCGCATCCTAAGTACACCCAGGCTCAAGGAGTAGCCTAAGAAGTTCGGACACCTCGCCAACTGCACTGGTTAACCATTACCACAGAGCATGATCCGCAAATTGAAAAATCTAGGTCGTCAATTATTGCTGATAGACAGGCAAATAGCACAGACCAACCAGCCCTGGGATCAAACCCGAGACTTTTAATTTGCGAGGCGAGTACGCTAACCATTACAATTCACAGGTGGCTCATCAACACTCACACGGTGTCTCCATGACCACTTGAGGTCCTTCATATCAACACTTGCGGACGAGTTATCACCACGAGCAAACCACATCACCTGGTGTCTTCCAAGGACTACTTGAGGTCCTTTTCATACCCAGGACGAGTTATTGCACCACGAGCACCACATCACCTGTTGTCTCCATGACCACTTTGAGGTCCTTCGAGTATCAACGGTGGACGAGTTATCGCACCACGTGAGCACCACATCAACGTTGTCTCCATGACCTCCGGGTCCTTCATATCACCGCAATTTATGGACGAGTTACTGCACCACGTGAACACCACATCACCCAGGCCCCATGACCACGATAACAATACAATATACAACTCATACAATAACAACACTCACACCATATAATAACAACAATACCCATAATTATCTAATGACAACAAACATCTACACCATACACAACAACAAAACCTACACTATCTTAATGACAACAACACCTTACACCATACAATGACAACACAACATGCTGGGACTATCCAATGACAAACAACACCTTACACCATAGCTATCAATAACAACACCTTACAAGGACTTACACAATAAACAACAATTAATCTTTACACCATACAATAACAACAACACCTTTACACCATTCAATGACACAACACCTTACACCATACAATAACAACACAACATACACCATAATTAAATAAATAAACACCTACACCATTCAACAACAACACCATACAATAACAACACAACATACACCATACAATAACAACAACAACACAATACACATACAATACAACAACAACACCATACACCAAATAACAACAACAACAACACCACACAACAACACAACATACACCATACAAACAACAACATCACACCATACAATAACAACAACAACAAAACCATACAATAACAACAAAACTATACCATACAACAAAAACAACAACATACACCATACAATAAACAACAACACCTTACACATACAATAACAACACAACATACACCATTCAATGACAACAACACTCTACAACCATCCAATGACAACAACACCCTTACACCATACAATAACAACAACACCTTACACCATACAATAACAACAACACTTACACCATACAATAACAACAACACCTTACACCATTCAATGACAACAACACCTTACACCATACAATAACAACAACACCTTACACCATACAATAACAACAACACCTTACACCATACAATAACAACAACACCTACACCATACATAACAACAACACCATACACCATACACAACAACAACACCTAACACCATACAATAACAACAACACCTTACACCATACAACAACAACACCTTACACCATACAATAACAACACAACATACAATACAATGACAACAACACCTTACACCATTCAATAACAACAACACCTTACACCATACAATAACAACACACCTTACACCATACAATAACAACAACACTACACCATACAATAACAACAACACTTTACACCCATACAATAACAACACAACATACACCATACAATAACAACAACACCTTACACCATACAATAACAACAACACCTTACACCATTCAATAACAACAACACCTTACACCATACAATAACAACAACAACATACACTATTCAATAACAACAACACTTACACCATACACAATAACAACACCATAATTACACAATACAAAACAACACCATACACCATCCAATAACAACAACACCTACACCATACAACAACAACACTACACCATAATAACAACAACACCTACACCATCTAACACACAAATAAATATCTACACCACAACAACAAATAACAACTATACAAACAATGACAACAACACCTACACCATACAATAACAACACCTTACACCATACAATAACACAACATCTACACCATACAATAACAACAACACCTACACCATACAATAACAACACAACTTACACCATACAATGACAACAACACCTTACACCATACAATAACAACAACACACACACCATACAATAACAACAACACCTTACACATATAACAAAAACACCTACACCATACAATAACAACAACACATACACCATTCAATAACAACAAACACCTTACACCATACACAACAACAAATAATTTATACACCAAACAACAACAACATAACACCATAATGACAACAACACCTTACACCATACAATAACAACACAACATACACCATTCAATGACAACACCTTACACCATACAATAACAACAACAACATACACCATACAATAACAAATAACACTTACACCATAATAACAAATAAATAACATACACCATTTAATGACAACAACACCTTACACCATACAATAACAACAACAACAAACCATATAATAAAAAACACATACCATCAATGACAACAACACCTTACACCATACAATAACAACAAACACCTTACACCATTCAATGACAACAACACCTTACACCATACAATAACAACAACACCATAACTACATTCAATGACAAACAACACCTTACACTATACAATAACAACACAACATACACTATACAATGAACAACACCATACACCATACAATAACAACAACACTTACACCATTCAATAACAACAACAACACCTACACCATTCAACAACAAATAAATACACCATACACAACAACAACACCTTACACCATACAATAACAACAACAACATACACCATTCAATGACAACAACAATACACTCATCATACACAACAACAATACCTACAATTATTCAATGACAACAACACCTTACACCATACAATAACAACAACACCTTACACCATACACACAACAAAACTTACACCATTCAATGACAACAACACATACACCATACAATAACAACACAACCATACAATAAAAACAACACCTTACACTACAATAACAACAACACCTACACCATACAATGACAAACACACACAATAACACAACATACAAACAACAACAACACACCATTCAATGACAACAACACCTTACACCATACAATAACAACAACACCTTACACCATACAATAACAACAACAACATACAACCATTCAATGACAACAACACCTTACACCATACAATAACAACACAACATACACCATACAATGAAAAACAAACACCTTACACCATACAATAACAACACAACATATACACCATTCAATGACAACAACACCTTACACCATATAACAACAACAAATACTTACACTATTCAATGACACAACACCTTACACCATACAATAACAACACAACATACACTATACATAACAAATAACACCTACAATTATACAATAACAACAACACTCACCATACAATAACAACAACACCTTACACCATACAATAACAACAACAACTATACCATACACAACAACAACACCTACACCATTCAATGACAACAACACTTACACCATACAATAACAACAACACACATACAATAATAACAACACCTACACCATACAATAAAAATAACACCTTACACCATACAATAACAACAAATACCTATACCCATACAATAAACAACAACACCTTACACCATACACAACAACAACACCTACACCATACAATACAACAACACCTTACACCATACAATAACAACAACACCTTACACCATACAATAACAACAACACCTTACACCATTCAATGACAACAACACCTTACACCATTCAATGACAACAACACCTACAATTCATACACAACAACAACACCTTACACCATACAATAACAACACCTTACACCATTCAATGACAACAACACTCTACACCATTCAATGACAACAACACCTTACACCATACAATAACAACAACACTCTACACCATACACAACAACAACAACACCTACACCATTCAATGACAACAACACCTTACACCATACACAACAACACAACATACACCATCCAATGACAACAACACCACACCATTCAATGACAACAACACCTTACACCATACAATAACAACAACAACACCTTACACCATACAATAACAACACAACATATACACCATTCAATGACAACAACACCTTACACCATACAACAACAACACAACATACAATTATCAATGACAACAACACCTTACAATCCATCCAATAACAACACAACATACACCATTCAATGACAACAACACCTTACACCATACAATAACAACACAAACATACACCATACAATAACAACAAAACTTTACACCATACAATAACAACAACACAACATACACCATTCAATGACAACAAACACCTACACCATTCAATGACAACAACACCTTACACCATACAATAACACAACACCTTACACCATACAATAACAACAACACCTTACACCATACAACAACAACACCATACACCATTCAATGACAACAACACCTTACACCATACAATAACAACACCTTACACCATACAATAACAAACACCTTACACCATACAATAACAACAACACCTTACACCATACAATAACAACAACACCTTACACCATACAATAACAACAACACCTTACACTCACAATAACAACAACACCTACACCATACAATAACAACAACACTACACCATACAATAACAACAACACCTTACACCATTCAATGACAACAACACTTACACCATTCAATGACAACAACACCTTACAATAATACACAACAATAACAACTACACCTCATACAATAACAAACAACACCTTACACCATACACAACAACACAACATACACCATTCAATGACAACAACACCTTACACCATACAATAACAACAACACCTTACACCATACACAACAACAACACAACATACATCATTCAATGACAAAACACCTTACACCATACAATAATAACACAACATACACCATTCAATGACAAACAACATCTTACACCATACAATAACAACAACACCATAATTCATTCAATAACAACAACACCTTACACCATACAATAACAACAACACCCATAACCATATAACAATCAACACAACATACACCATACAATAACAACAACACTTACACCATTCAATAACAACAACACCTACACCATACAATAACAACAACACCTTACACCATACACAACAACACCTTACACCATACAACACAACAACAACAACACCTTACACCATTCAATGACAACAACACCTTACACCATACACAACAACAACAACACCTTACACCATACAATAACAACAACTATACATAGACCATACAATAACAACAACTATAATCATACACTATAACAATAACAACTATATCATACACTATACAATAACAATAACACAATATATACACCATACAATAACAAATAATAATATACAATTCAATGCTAATAACAACAACTATAACATACACCATACAATAACAATAACTATACCATACACCATACACCAACAACACACCATACAACAACATACACCATACAATAATAACAACAACAACAACATACACTATACAATAACAACATATATCATACACCATACAATAACAACAACAATAAACATACACCATACAATAACAAACAACTATATCATACACCATACAATAACAACAACAAACATACACCATACAATAACAACAACTATATATCATACCAACAATACACCAACACAATTCATACAACAACACACCATACAACAAACAACACAACATACAACCATACAATAACAACAACATACACTATACAATAATAAACAACTATAACATACACCATACAACAACACAACATACAATCATACAATAACAACAACAACTACATACACCACAATAACAACAACTATAACGTACACCATACAATAACAACAACTATATCATACACCATACGACAACAACAACTACAACATAATACAATAACAAC
This sequence comes from Homarus americanus, assembly GCF_018991925.1. NCBI lineage: Eukaryota > Metazoa > Arthropoda > Malacostraca > Decapoda > Nephropidae > Homarus > Homarus americanus. The sequence continues at coordinate 6,244 of NW_024724958.1, forward strand.
AAACAACTATATCATACACCATACAATAACAACAACTATAACATACACCATACAACAACACAACATACACCATACAATAACAACAACATCAACTACAATCATACAACAACAACAACTATAACATACACCATACAATAACAACAACTATATCATACACCATACAATAACAACAACTATAACATACACCATACAATAACAACAACTATAACATACAATACAATCAACAACAACTATAACATACAATCATACAATAACAACAACTATATTTCACACCATACACAACAACTATATCATACACCATACAACAACAACACAACATGCAACTATACAACAACAACAACTACAACATACACCATAATAACAACAAATAATACACACCATACAATAACAACAACACAACATACACCATACAATAACAAATAACTATAACATACACCATACAATAACAACAACTATATCATACACCATACAATAACAACAACAAACATACACCATACAATAACAACAACTATAACATACACCATACAATAACAACAACTATATCACACTATACAACAACAACACAAATATACACCATACAACAACAACTATAACATACACCATACAATAACAACAACTATAACATACACCACACAATAACAACAACACAACATGCAACTATACAACAAATAACTATAACATACACCATACAATAACAACAACTATATCATACACCAAACAATAACAACAACTATAACATACACCATACAATAACAACAACTATAACATACACCATACAATAACAACAACTATAACATACACCATACATAACAACAACTATATCATACACCATACACAACAACAACTATAACATACACCATACAACAACACAAATACACCATACAATAACAACAACTATATTTATACATCATACAACAAAAATAAGTACACACCATACAACAACAACTATAACATACACCATACAATAACAACAACTATATCACACCATACACAACAACAACTATAACATACACCATACAATAACAACAACTATAACATACACCATACAATAACAAATAATTACAATATACACTATACACAACAACTATAACATATACTATACACAATAAATAAATTATAACATACACCATACAATAACAACAACTATATTACACATACAATAACAACAACTATAACATACACTATACAACAACACAATATACACTATACAATAACAAATAACTATATCATAACTAACAATAACAACAAATTATATACATACCATACAATAAACAACAACTATATCATACACCATACAATAACAAACAACTATATCATACACCATACAATAACAACAACATAACATACACCATACAATAACAAAAAATTACAACATACACCATACAATAACAAATAAAATAACATACACACATACAACAACAACAACTATATTTACACTATACAATAAAATAACTATATCATACACACAACAATAACACACATGCAACATACACAACAACAAATAACTATAACATACAATTATACAAAACAACAACAACTATAATATACACCATACAATAACAACAATACAACATGCACCATACAATAACAACAATACAACATGCACCATACAATAACAAAAAACACAATATGCACCATACACAACAACAAACAACACAAATATGCAACTATACAATAACAATAAATTATAACATACACCATACACAATAAATACAACTATAACATACACCATACAATAACAAACAACTATAACATACACCATACAACAACAACATAACATACACCATAACAACAAAACAATTATAACATACACCATACACAACAAAAAATTATAACATACACCATACAATAACAACAATTATAATATACAATACAATAACAACAATAATATACACCATAACAACAAAAACAACAAACAAAAAAAAATATACACTATACAATAACAAAAATTATAACATACACCATACAATAACAACTATAACATACACTATACAATAACAACTATAATATACACTATACAATAACAACAACTATATCATACACCATCACAATAAATAAACTATAACATACACCATACAACAACACAAATATACAACTACACAATAACAAATAACTATATCATACACCATACAATAACAAAATATACTATACACTATACAATAATAACAACAACTATATAACAATAACAAAAATAATACACCATACAATAACAACAACTATAACAACAATATACAATAATAAAAAATAAATAAACATACACATACAATAACAAATAACTATAACATACACCATACAATAACAACAAATTATTATACACTATACACAACAACAACTATTAACAAATACAACAACAACACAACATGCACCACAAACAAACAACTATAATATACAATTACAATAACAACAACTATAACAACACTCATACAATAACAACAACACAACATGCACCATACAATAACAACAACTATAACATACATCATACAATAACAACAACTATATCATACACCATACACAACAACAACTATAACATACAATCATACAATAACAACACAACATGCACCATACAAATAAACAACAACTATAACATACATCATACAATAACAACAATTATATCATTCACCATACAATAAACAAATAACTATATCATACAATTACACACAACAACAAACATGCACTATACAACAACAACAACTATAACATACACCATACAATAACAACAATTATATTACACACCATACAATAACAACAACTATAACATACACCATACAATAACAAATAACTATACATACACCATACAATAACAAATAAATATACATATACACATAATAAAAAAAAATATAACATACACCATACAATAACAACAATTACACCATACACAACAACAAAACAAATATACACCATACAATAACAAATAATATATTATACACCACAAATAACAAAAATTATATCATAAATCAATAACAACAAATTAATTTACACCATACAATAACAACAATTCAATATCATACACCATACAATAACAAACAACTATACATACCATACAATAACAAACAACTATAACATACACTACAATAACAACAACTATAACATACAATACAACAATAACAACAACTATACACATACAACAAACAACTATATCATACACCATACAATAACAACAATACAACATACATAACAACAACAACATAAATATGCAATATAAATAAATAAAACTATAAATACACTATGTAACAAAACAACAATAAATATACACTATACAAATAACAAAACAATATGTACATACACAACAATAACACAATATACACCATAATAACAATAACTATAACATACAACTTACACAATACAATTATAACATACACCATACAATAATACAATTATAACATACACATACACAATAAACTAATAAATACACCATACAATAACAAACAACTATAACATACACCATACAATAACAACAACTATAACATACACATACAATAACAACAACTATATCATACACCATACAATAACAACAACTATAATACACCATACAACAACACAACATACACCATACAATAACAACAACTATATCATACACCATACAATAACAACAAGTATATCAAACACACCATACAATAACAACAACTATAACATACACCATACAATAACAACAACTATAACATACACCATACAATAACAACAACTATAACATACACCATACAATAACAACAACTATATCTCTTCACCATACAATAACAACAACTATAACATACACCACTTGTAACACAACATACATAACATAATAACAACTACAACTATACACCATACAATAACAACAAGTATATCATGCACCATCAATAACAACAAACATAACATACATACATACAATAACAACAACTATAACATACACCATACAACAACAACTATAACATGCAACATACAATAACAACAACTATATCATACACCATACAATAACAACAACAACAACATGCAGATAATAACAACATACACCACATTCAACAACAACATACACCATACAATAACAACAACAACATCACCAACAACAACAACAACAAACAACAACAACAACACCTAACCTCAACACTCAATCTCTCTCCTCTCTCTCTCTCCCTCCCTCTCCTCTCCCTCTCTCCCTCTCTCTCTCCCTCGCCCCGTTGATGGAGATAGAGCCCTCCATCAGTGTAGATCTTCGCTGGTGCTGGTATAACCTGCCATCATCATCCATATACTGTGCCTTCCCTGTATCAGAGGAACAGTGTCACCATTCATCATTACACTCACCTACGTCCTGTTTTGTCTGTTTTAATCTAGGTGTTTGTTTGTGGGGGTGTTTTTATTGTTTTTTATTTTTTATTTATTTGTTTTATGTGTTTGTGTGTGTTTGTTTTTTCTTTTTCTCTCTGTTTTCTTTCCTTTTATCTTAAATATAAAGTGTTTTTTTTCCGTGTCCATCCAACACACACACACACACACACACACACACACACACACACCAGCCCGTCTACAACAATGCCTCCTCCCTCCCTCCCCCCTCCCTCCTCCCTCCCTCCCTCCCTCTCCTCCTCCCCTCCCTTCCCATCCCTCTCTCAGTGAAACATTCAACCCATGATCCCTCCCCATTTTCCATCATTCTGTAGCCTCGTCCTATCCTTCCTAAACTACAGGAACATCCCCCTCCCCAAACCACAGAATATTCTCCTTCCCCTAAACTACAGAACATTCCCCCTTTCCTTAAACTACAGAACATTCCCTTCCCCAAACTACAAAACATTCCCTTCCAAAAACTACAGAACATTTCCCTCCCCAAACTCCCAGAACATTCCCCCCCAAACTAGAACATTCCCAAAACTACAGAACATTCCCCTTCCCCAAACTACAGAACAATTCCCTTCCCTAAAACTACAGAACATTCCCCTTCCCAAACTACAGAACATTTCCTCCTTCTGAACATTCCCCTCCCTACTACAGAACATTCCCTTCCCCTAAACTGGAACATTCCCCTTCCCCCAAACTAGAACATTCCCCTTCCCCTAAACACAGAACATTCCCCTACTACAGAACATTCTCCCCAAACTACAGAACATTCCCTCCCAAACTACAGAACATTCCCCCTTCCCCTAAACTACAGAACATTCCCTTCCCCTAAACTACAGAACATTTCCCCCTTCCAAACTACAGAACATCCCCTTCCCTAAACTACCTAACATTCCCTTCCCTTTAAACTACAGACTACACTTCCCCCCTCCAACATAAGAACCCCCTTTCCCTTACCTCACAGTCATCACCAATCTAGTGTTGCCTAGTGAGATACGACCCTCACCAGAGAGAGAGAGAGAGAGAGAGAGAGAGAGAGAGAGACTGTCCACTATACTAGGTTTCTCTTACAAGTCATTTCCTTCAAGTATTTCGAGACGTAAACTCCCCAACTTGATAACCTTCCTGTCAGTCCGTCCTGCTAGCGTCTGCTAAAGGATCATGATCATTTATTTGGGGTGGGGGGTAGGGAGGTTATATCACTTCTAGGTAGGTGGGGGTGAGGGAGGTATGTCACTTCTAGGTAGGTGGGGGTGAGGAGGGTATGTCACTCTAGGCAGGTGGAGGGTGAGGAGGGGTATGTCACTTAGGTAGGTGGGGGGTGAGGGAGGGTATGTCACTTCTGGATGAGTGGGGGGGTGAGGGGAGGGTATGTCCTTCTAGGTAGGTGGGGGGTGAGGAGGGAGTATGTCATTCTAGTGAGGTGGGGGTGAGGAGGGGTATGTCACTTCTAAGGTGGTGGGGGTGAGGAGGGTATGTCACTTCTATGGGTAGGTGGGGGGTGAGGGAGGGTATGTCACTTCTAGGTGGGGGGTGAGGAGGGCATGTCACTTCTAGGTAGTGGGGGGTGAGGAGGGGTATGTCACTCTAGGTAGGTGGGGGTGAGGTATCACTGGTGGTGGGTGAGGAGGGTATGTCACTTCTAGGTAGGTGGGGGGTGAGGGAGGGGGTATGTCACTTCTGGTAGGTGGGGGTGAGGGAGGGGGTATGTCACTTCTAGGTAGGTGGGGGGTGAGGGAGGTATGTCACTTCTAGGTAGGTGGGGGTGAGGAGGGTATGTCATACAGGTAGGTGGGGGTGAGGAGAGGTATGTCACTTCTAGTGGGTAGGGGGTGAGGGAGGGTATGTCACTACGTAGGTGGGGGGTGAGGAGGGTATGTCTTCTAGGTAGGTGGGGGGGTGAGGAGGGGGTAATGTCACTTCTATGGGGGGGGTGGGGAGGAATGTCACCAGTGAAGAAGAGGAGAGGTATGTCACTTCTAGGTGGGAGGTGAGGGTGAGGAGGTGTGTCACTCCTAGTGGGTAGGTGGGGTGAGGGAGGGGTATGTCACTTCTAGGTAGGTAGGTGGGGGTGAGGGAGGTATGTCACTCTAGGTAGGTGGGGGTGAGAAATGTCACTTCGTAGGTAGGTGGGGTGAGGAGAATGTCACTTCAGGTAGGTGGGGGGTGAGGAGGGTATGTCACTCTAGTGAGTGGGGTGAGGAGGTATGTCACTTAGGTAGGTGGGGTGAGGAGGGGGGTGTCACTTCGTAGGTGGGGGTGGGAGGGTATGTCACTCCTAGGTAGGTGGGGGTGAGGGAGGGTATGTCACTTCTAGGTAGGTGGGGGGGGGTGAGGGGAGGTATGCTTCTAGGTAGGTAGGGGTGAGGAGGGGGGGTATGTCACTTCTAGAGTAGGTGGGGGGTGAGGGGAGGGTATGTCACTTCTAGGTAGGTGGGGGTGGGGAGGGGCATGTCACTCTAGGTAGGTGGTGGGGGGTGAGGAGGGTGTCACCTGTAGGCTAGGTGGGGGGGTGAGGGAGGGGGTGTGTCACTTCTAGGTAGGTGGGGGAGGGGTATGTCACCTAGGTGGGTGGGGAGGGGGAGGTGTGTCACTTCTGGTAGGTGGGGGGGGTGAGGGAGGGTATGTCACTCTAGGTAGGTGGGGGGTGAGGATGTCGCTACAAGGGTGGGGGGGTGAGGGAGGGTATGTCACCTAGGTAGGTGGGGGGGGTGAGGGAGGGGGTATGTCATAGGTAGGTGGGGGTGAGGAGGGTATGTCACTTCTAGGTAGGTGGGGGGTGAGGGAGGGGTATGTCACTCTAGGTGGGTGGGGGGGGTGAGGGCATGTCACTCTAGGTAGGTGGGGTGAGGTGTGTCACTCTGGTATGGAGGTGGGGTGAGGGCATGTCACTCTAGGTAGGTGGGGGGTGAGGAGGTATGTCACTCAGGTAGGTAGGTGGGGGTGAGGGAGGTATGTCACTTCTAGGTAGTGGGTGGGGGGGGTGGGGGAGTATGTCACTTGGTGGGTAGGTGGGGGGAGGGGGAGGTATGTCACTTCTGTAGTGGGTGGGGGGTGAGGAGGTATGTCCTCTAGGTAGGTGGGGGGTGAGGGGTATGTCACTTCTGGAGTGGGTGGGGTGAGGGGAGGTGTGTCACTTCTAGGTAGGTGGGGTGGGGAGGGTATGTCACTCTAGTAGGTAGGTGGGGGTGAGGGAGGTATGTCACTTCTAGGTGGTGGGGGGTGAGGGGGTATGTCACTTCTAGGTATGGGTGGGTGAGGGAGGGTATGTCACTTCTAGGTAGGTGGGGGGTGAGGAGGGGGTATGTCACTCTAGGTGGGTGGGGGTGAGGGAGGGTATGTCACTTCTAGGTAGGTGGGGGTGAGGGAGGGGTATGTCACTTCTAGGTAGGTGGGGGTGAGGGAGGGGAGTGTCACTTCTAGGTAGGTGGGGGTGAGGTGGGAGGTATGTCACTTCTAGGTAGGTGGGGGTGGGGAGGGGTATGTCACTTCTAGGTAGGTGGGGTGAGGAGGTATGTCACTTCTAGGTGAGTGGGGGTGAGGGAGGGTGCTCCTCTAGGTAGGTGGAGGGTGAGGTGTCACTGGAGTAGGTGGAGGGTGAGGAGGTATGTCCTTCTAGGTGGGGGTGAGGGAGGGGGTATCACTTCTGGTAGGTGGGGTGGGGAGGGGCATGTCCTTAGGTGGGGGTGAGGGTGTCCTTCTAGTGGGGGTGAGGAAGGGGTATGTCACTTCTAGGTAGGTGGGGGGTGAGGTATGTCACTCTAGTGGGTGGGGGTGAGGGTATGTCACTTCTAGGTAGGTGGGGGTAGGAGGGTATGTCACTTCTAGGTAGGTGGGGGGGTGAGGAGGGGGTATGTCACTCTAGGAGTGGGGGGGTGAGGGAGGGGGGTATGTCACTTCTATAGGTAAATTGGGGGGTGAGGAGGGTATGTCACTTCAGGTGGGTGGGGGTGAGGGAGGGGGTATGTCACTTCTAGGTAGGTGGGGGGTGAGGGAGGGGCATGTCACTTCTAGGTAGGTGGGGGGGTGAGGAGGGTATGTCACTTCTAGGTAGGTGGGGGGTGAGGAGGGGGTATGTCACTTCTAGGTAGGTGGGGGTGAGGAGGGGGTATGTCACTTCTAGGTAGGTGGGGTGAGGGAGGGGGTATGTCTTCTAGGTAGGTGGGGGTGAGGGGAGGTGTCACTTCTAGGTAGGTGGGGTGGGGGTGGGGAGGGTATGTCACTTCTAGGTAGGTGGGGGTGAGGAGGGGTGTTCACTCAGGTGGTGGGTGGGGGGGTGAGGGAGGTGTGTCACTTCTAGGTAGGTGGGGAGGGGGGGTATGTCACTTCTAGGTAGGTGGGGGGTGAGGGTGTCACTCAGGTAGGTGGGGGGAGGGAGGTATGTCACTTCTAGGTAGGTGGGGGTGAGGGAGATGTCACTTCTAGGTAGGTGGGGGTGAGGGAGGGTATGTCACTTCTAGGTAGGTGGGGGTGAGGGGAGGGGGTATGTCACTTCTAGGTAGGTGGAGGGTGAGGAGGGTATGTCACTTCTGGTAGGTGGGGTGAGGAGGGGCATGTCACTCCTGGGTAGGTGGGGGTGAGGAGGGGCATGTCACTTCTAGGTAGGTGGGGGTGAGGAGGGTGTCACTTCTGGTAGGTGGAGGTGAGGGAGGTATGTCACTTCTAGGTAGGTGGGGTGAGGAGGGGAGGTATGTCACTTCTAGGTAGGTGGGGGTGAGGAGAGTATGTCACTTCTAGGTAGGTGGGGGTGAGGGAGGGGGTATGTCCTTTAGGTGGGTGGTGAGGGAGGGGCCCGGGTGGAGGAGAGGGGGTATGTCACTCTGGGTAGGTGGGGGAGGGAGGGAGGCATGTCACTCTAGGTAGGTGGGGGTGAGGGAGGGCATGTCACTTCTAGGTAAGTGGGGGGTGAGGGAGGGGGTATGTCACTTCTAGGTAGGGTGGGGTGAGGGAGGGGCATGTCACTTCTAGGTGGGTGGGGAGTGGGGAGGTATGTCACTTCGTGGGTGGGGGGGAGGGGGCATGTCACTCCTAGGTAGGTGGGGGTGGGGGAGGATGTCACCTAGGTAGGTGGGGGTGAGGGAGGGTATGTCACTCTAGGAGGTGGGGGGGTGGGGGGGGTATGTCACTTCTAGGTAGGGGGTGGGGAGGGAGTCACCTAGGTAGGTGGGGGGTGAGGGCATGTCTCTAGGTAGGTGGGGGGTGAGGAGGGGGTATGTCACTTCTAGGTAGGTGGGGGTGGGGGAGGGGGTATGTCACTTCTAGGTAGGTGGGGGTGAGGGAGGGCATGTACTTCTAGGTAGGTGGGGGGTGAGGGAGGGGTATGTCACTTCTAGGTAGGTGGGGGGTGGGGAGGGGTGTGTCACTCTAGGTGGGTGGGGGTGAGGAGGGGGGCATGTCACTTCTGGAGTGGGTGGGGTGAGGAGGGGGCATGTCACTCTAGGTAGGTGGGGGGGGTGAGGGAGGGTATCCTTCTAGGTAGGGGGGGTGGGAGGGGCATGTCACTTCTAGGTAGGTGGGGGGTGAGGAGGGAGGTATGTCACTCTAGGTAGGTGGGGAGTGAGGGCATGTCACTCTAGGTAGGTGGGGGTGGGGGAGGGCATGTCACTTCTAGGTAGGTGGGGGTGAGGAGGGGGGCATGTCACTCTAGGTAGGTGGGGTGAGGAGGGGGCATGTCACTTAGGTAGGTGGGGGTGAGGGAGGGGGTATGACACTAGGTAGGTGGGGGTGGAGGAGGGGGGAATGTCACTCTAGGTAGGTGGGGTGAGGGAGGGGGGCATGTCATCTAGGTAGGTGGGGTGAGGGAGGGGGGTATGTCACTTAGGTAGGTGGGGGTGAGGGAGGGAGGTGTCACTTCTAGGTAGGTGGGGTGAGGAGGCAGTGTCACTTAGGTAGGTGGGGGGGTGAGGGAGGGGGTATGTCACTTCAGGTAGGTGGGGGGTGAGGGAGGGAGGAGCACTTCTAGGTAGGTGGGGTGAGGAGGGGCATGTCACTTCTAGGTAGGTGGGGGGTGAGGAGGGGGTATGTCACTCTAGGTAGGGTGGGGGTGAGGGAGGGAGGCATGTCATCAGGTAGGTGGGGGGTGAGGGAGGGGGCATGTCACTCTAGGTAGGTGGGGGTGGGAGGAGGGGGGCACACTAGGTAGGTGGGGGTGAGGGAGGGGGGATGTCACTAGGCAGGTGGGGGAGGGAGGGGGGGTCACTCTAGGTAGGTGGGGGGTGAGGAGGGGGGTGGCTGTCACTTAGGTAGGTGGTGGGGGTGAGGGAGGGGGTATGTCACTTCTAGGTAGGTGGGGGTGAGGAGGGGGGTATGTCACTCTAGGCAGGTGGGGGGTGAGGGAGGGGGCATGTCACTTAGGTAGGTGGGGGGGAGGGGAGGGGGGGTCACTTAGTAGGTGGGGGTGAGGGGAGGGGGCATGTCACTCTAGGTAGGTGGGGGGGTGGAGGAGGGGGGCATGTCACTTCAGGCAGGTGGGGGTGAGGAGGGGGCATGTCACTTCTAGGTGGGGGGAGGGAGGGGGGTGTCACTAGGTAGGTGGGGGTGAGGAGGGGGGTGTCACTCTAGTAGGTGGGGGGGGAGGGAGGGGGCATGTCATCTAGGTAGGTGGGGGGTGAGGAGGGGGTGATGTCACTCTAGGTAGGTGGGGTGAGGAGGGGTAATGTCACTTCAGGCAGGTGGGGTGAGGGAGGGGCACACTTCTAGGTAGGTGGGGGGGGTGAGAGGGGGTATGTCACTTCTAGGTAGGTGGGGGGTGAGGGAGGGGTATGTCACTCTAGGTAGGTGGGGGGAGGGAGGGGGTGTCACGAGGTGGGGGGGAGGGGGGGGCATGTCACTCTAGGTAGGTGGGGGTGAGGGAGGGGGCATGTCACTAGGTAGGTGGGGGTGAGGAGGGGGGCATGTCACTTCAGGTAGGTGGGGGTGAGGGAGGGGGTATGTCACTTAGGTAGGTGGGGGTGAGGGAGGGGGGTATGTCACTTCTAGGTAGGTGGGTGGGGGGTGAGAGGGGGGGGCGTCACTCTAGGTAGGTAGGTGGGGGGTGAGGGAGGGGGTATGTCACGCAGGTAGGTGGGGGTGAGGGAGGGGGTATGTCACTTCTAGGTAGGTAGGTGGGGGGTGAGGGGAGGGGTATGTCACTTCTAGGTAGGTGGGGGGTGAGGGAGGGGTGTCACTTCTAGGCAGGTGGGGGGGTGAGGGAGGGGGTGTCACTTCTAGGTAGGTGGGGGGGGTGAGGGAGGGGGGTATGTCACTTCTAGGTAGGTGGGGGGGGTGGGGAGAGGGTGATGTCACTTCTAGGTAGGTAGGTGGGGGGGGTGAGGAGGTATGTCACTCTAGGTAGGTAGGTGGGGGGGTGGAGGGGGGTATGTCACTTCTAGGTAGGTGGTGGGGGGTGAGGGAGGGGGGTATGTCACTTCTAGGTAGGTAGGTGGGGGGGTGGGGGGGTGTCACTTCTAGGTAGGTAGGTGGGGGGGGTGGGGAGGGGGTATGTCACTTCTAGGTAGGTGGGTGGGGGGTGAGGGAGGGGTATGTCACTTCTAGGTGGGTAGGTGGGGGTGGGGGAGGGTATGTCACTTCTAGGTGGGTGGGGGGGAGGAGGGGTATGTCACTTCTAGGTAGGTGGGGGGGAATAATATGATATGTTTATGGTTTTATCCTCGAGTGTGTCTGTCTGTCTGTCTGTCTGTGTGTCTGTCTGTCTGTCTGTCTCTGTCTGTCTGTGTGTCTGTCTGTCTGTCTGTCTGTCTGTCTGTGCTCTTCACCTTTGACCTGGTTACTGTATGGAGACTTGTCATTATGTAGGTTATTTTTTTCTTCTTTTCCTTCTCTGTATTCTCGTCTTTTCTTTCTTTATTCGTGTCCTTCCTTCTGTCTTCACTTTTTCTCGTTTTCTTCCTCCGCCTTCTCCCCTTCCTTTATCTTCTCTCTCTCTTTTTCGTTTCCATTTGTCTCCTTCCTCTCATCTTCATTCCTTCCTCCTTTCCTGTCTCCTCCTTCCTTCACCTCCACCCTCTCCTCCCTCGCCCCCCCCCTCCTTTCTCCTCTCTCCCTTACCCCTTCCCTCTCTCCCCCTCCTCTTCTCCACTCGTCCCTCCCTCCCCTTTCCCCCTCCCTCCCCCCCCCCTTTCCACCCTTCCCCCTCCCCCTTCCCACCTTCCTCCCCTTCCCACCCCTTCCCTCCCCTTCGAGGATAATCTTTCTTTCTCAACAAACTAGTGACTCTCGGCCTTCCATCAGTCATCACTAAATTTATGAGGACAACCTTAAGTAAAATGTCCTCCTCTACCTCGACCTCGACCTTGAAGCCAAACAACATAAAAGTAATCTCCAACATAGATAATCTCTCTCTATCTCTCTCCCCCCCTCCTCTCTCCCTCTCTCACTTCTCAGTTACTCGGGGAATCTTTTCTTGCCGTCTTGGATGTCTTCAAGCCTCCCAACCCGTTATCACAATCTTTTCACTCATCGTCGTTTTCTTTCCGTAATGTTTCGGTCGTCTGCCTCGGTTACGTGGGGGCGTCGAGGTGAACGAGCAGTGATGTGGCACTGTGGCGTTAGTTGGTTATGAGGTCATGATATGTTGTCAGAGATATAACCTAACTTAACCTAACCTAACCTCACCTAACCTAACCTAACCTAACCTAACCTAACTTAATGTAACCTCACCTCACCTAACCTAATATAACCTAACTTAATCTAACCTCCCCTAACCTAATCTAACCCTAACCTAACCTACAATCTAACCTCACCTCACCCTAATCTAACATAACCTAACCAATCTAACCTCAACTAACCTCACCTCACCTCACCTAACCTAAAGTAACTAGTATGTTCCTTGCGCCTCTTTTAATAATGGAAGCTTTGTTAAATGACTCTCTCCTTAATGTCACCAGATGTAATTTAGGTTATTTTTTTTGTATGTGTGTGATTTGTTGCTATTAATTTCCATCAAATTGATTATTATTATTATTATTATCTCACACACACACACACACCACACACACACACACACACACACACACACACACACACACACACACACACACACACAACACACACACACACACACACACACACACACAGCAGAGTGAGAGCAGTCTTGTTACAACTTAGTATTTCTAAGTCGTATCTTGCACCTCGTCTTTCACTCCACCATCCCCCCCTTCACTACACGCCGCGTCCCCAATGTGTACAAATTTGTCACCAGGGGTCCCGTCCTGTAAACCACCTCTTTAAACTAAGGTCACCGCCTCGCTGAATGACCCCGCCTGGGTGACCCAGAGTCTACTGAGTCCTGACCTGACTTGCCTTGAAAAGAGGCTTAAGAAAAATTGCTGCAACTCTTTGAATGACTTGCTGGTGGGGGTGGGGTGAGGTGGTAGATGAGGTGTGGGGTGGTGGGGAGTGTGGTGTGGTGTGGTGGGGTGGTGGGGTGTGGTGTGGTGGTGAAGTGTGGTAGTGGTGGTGGGGAGTAGGGTGAGTGGTGAGAGTGGGGTGGGGGGTGTGGTGGTGAGTGGTGGTGGGGTGTGGGGTGTGGTGGTGGTGGTGGTGTGGTGTGGTGGTGTGTTGGTGGGGTGTGTGGTGTGGTGGTGGTGGTGGGGTGTGGTGGTGGTGGTGGGTGTGGTGTGGTGGTGGGTGGTGTGGTGTGTGGTGGTGGTGGGGTGTGGTGGTGGGGTGTGGTGTGGTGGTGGGGTGTGGTGTGGTGGTGGGGGTGTGGTGTGGTGGTGGTGGTGGTGGGGTGGGGTGTGGTGTGTGTGGTGGTGGTGGGGTGTGGTGTGGTGTGGTGGGGTGGTGGTGGTGGTGGGGTGTGGTGTGGTGGTGTGGTGTGGTGTGTGGTGGTGGTGGGGTGTGGTGGTGGTGGGGGTGTGGTGGTGGTGGGTGGTGGGGTGTGGTGTGGTGGGGGTGGGTGTGGTTGGTGGTGTGGTGTGGTGGTGGTGGTGGGGGGTGTGGTGTGGTGTGGGGTGTGGTGTGGTCGTGGGGTGTGGTGTGGTGGGGGGTGTGGTGTGGTGGTGGTGGGGTGGGGTGTGGTGTTGTGTGGTGGTGTGGTGGGTGGGTGTGGTGTTGTGTGGTGGTGGTGGGTGTGGTGTGGTGTGGTGGTGGTGTGGTGTGGTGGTGGTGTGGTGTGGTGGTGGGGTGGGGTGGTGGTGGTGGTGGGGTGGGGCGTGGTGGTTGGGGTGGTGGGGTGGTGGTGGGGTGGTGGTTGGGTGGTGGTTGGTGGTGGGATGTGGTGGTGGGCGTGTGGTGTGGTGGGGGTGTGGGTGTGGTGGTGGGAGGTGTGGTGGTGGTGTGGTTGTGGTGTGGTGGTGGTGGTGTTGTGATGATGATGATGGTGACTCCTGGCACTAGATGCTTCGTCCTTCTTTCCTTCCTCACCTCTCCTTCACATCCCCTCCCACTTCCTTCACCCTCATCAGATACACCAGACATTCACCCCACCCTCCTCCACCCATCCCCTAACCCCTCCCCCCCCCTCCCCTCCCCCTCCCACCTCCACCCATCCCCTAACCCCTCCCCCACCTCCACCCATCCCCTAACCCCCCCCTCCCCCACCTCCACCCATCCCCCCCCCTCCCCCACCTCCACCCATCCCTAACCCCCCTCCTCCACCATCCTAACCCCCCCTCCCCACCTCCACCCATCCCTAACCCCTCCCCCACCTCCCCATCCCTAACCCCTCCCCCACCCATCCCCCTAACCTCCCCCCACCTCCACCCTCCCAACCCCCTCCCATCCCACCTAACCCCCCTCCCCCCACCTCCCACCCATCCCCTAACCCCCTCCCCCACCTCCCCATCCCTAACCCCCCCCACCTCCCACCACCCCCTCCCCCCACCTCCCACCCATCCAACCCCCCCCATCCCCCCCCACCTCCACCCATCCCCATCCCTCCCCCCCACCTCCCACCCTCCCCTAACCCCCCCCCCCACCTCCAACCATCCCCTAACCCCCCTCCCCCTCCACCCATCCCCTACCCCTCCCCCACCTCCACCCATCCCCCACCCCCCACCTCCCACCATCCCCTAACCCCCTCCCCCCACCTCCACCCATCCCCCTAACCCCTCCCCCTCCCCATCCCCCAACCCCCCTCCCCCCACCTCCACCCATCACCTAACTCCCCAGATATACCTCTGACACTCCCATGTACACCTCTGACCTCCCAGGCCTCTGACACTCCCATGTACACCTCACCACCTCCCAGGTACACCTCTGACACTCCCAGGTACACCTCTGACACTCCCAGGTACTCCACTGACATTCCGTGGTACACCTCTGGCCTCCCAGGTACACTTCTCCTACAAGGTACACCTCCGACACTCCCACGCACACCTCTGACACTCCCAGGTGCACCTCAGACACTCCAGGGTACACCTCTGACACTCCCAGGTACACCTCCCAGCCTCCAGGCACACCTCTGACCTCCCGGTACCTCCTGACCTCCCAGGTACACCTCTGACACTGGAAAGGTACTCCACTGACATTCCCTGGTACACCTCTGACCACTCCCCTCGTCGAGTATAACAATGTCCTCTGATCGAATATAACAAGACACCTGATGAAATTATACAACGTCCCTAATCGAGTATAACAAAGTCACTCTGGTCGAGAATAACAAGTCCCCTCATCAAGTATAACAAAGTCTCCTGGTCGAGTATAACAATGTCCCCTGATCGAGTATAACAAGGCCTCATCAGTATAGCAAAGTCCATTGGTCAAAATAGGAAAGTCCACCATCGAGTATAACAAAGTCCCCGATCAGATATAATGGCCTCTGGTCAAGTATGACAAAGTCCCCAGATCCAAGTATAAAAAGTTCCTGGTCTAGTATAACAATCCCCTAATTGTATAGCAAGTCCCCTGTACACCTCTGCACTGCCAGGTACTCACTGACATTCCTGGTACACCTCTGACACTCCCAGGTACACGTCCGACACTCCCAGGTACACCTCGACACTCCCAGGTACACCTCGTGACACTCCAGGTACACCTCTAACCTCCCAGGTACCTCCTGACCTCCCAGGTGCACCTCTGACTCTCCCAGGTACACCTCTGACACTCCCAGGTACACCTCTGACACTCCCAGGTACACCTCCTGACCTCCCAGATATACCTCTGACAATCCCCAGCCACCTCTGACACTGCCAGGTACTCCACTGACATTCCTGTTCCTCTGACACTCCCAGGTACACCGCTGACACTGCCAGGTACACCTCCTGACCTCCCAGGAACACCTCCGACACTCCAGGAACACCTCCGACACTCCCAGGTACCTCTGACCTCCCTGATACACCTCTAACACTCCCAGGTACACCTGACACTCCCAGGTACATCGCTGACACTGCCAGGTACACCTCCTGACACTCCCAGGTCTGCCCCAGACACTCCTAGGTACACTTCTCACACTCCCAGGTCCCTCCGACACTCCAGGTACACCTCCTGACCTCCAGGTACACCTCCGACCTCCCAGGTACACCTCTGACCTCCCAGGTACACCTCCCCAGCCTCCCTGGTACACCCCTGACACTCCCAGGTACACCTCTGACCCTGCCAGTGCACCTCCGACACTCCCAAGTACACTTCTCACACTGCCAGGTACACCTCCGACACTCCACTGCACCTCCTGACACTCCCAGGTACACCTCTGACACTCCAGGGTCACATCTGACCTCCCAGGTGCACCTCCTGACACTCCCAGGTACACCTCTGGCCTCCCAGGTACACCTCTGACACTGCCAGGTACTCACCTGACATTCCTGGTACACCTCTGACCTCCCAGGTACACGTCCGACCTCCCAGGTACACCTCCTGACACTCCCAGGTACACCTCTGACACTCCAGGGTACACCTCTGACACTGCCAGGTACACCTCTGACCTCCAGGTACACCTCCTGGCTCTTCAGGTACACCTCTGACACTCCCAGGTACACCTCTGACCTCCCAGGTACACCTCTGACCTCCCAGATACCTCTGACACTCCAGGTACACCTCTGACACTGCCAGGCACTCCACTGACATTCCCTGGTACCTCTGACACTCCCAGGTACGTCCAACACTCCCAGATACCTCTGACCTCCCAGGTACAGCTCTGACACTCCCAGGTACACCTCTGACACTCCCAGGTACTCACTGACCTCCCTGTTACACCCCTGACTCTCCCAGGTACCTCTCTGACACTCCCAGGTACCAGAACCTCCAGGTACACTTCTCACACTCCTAGGTACACCTGACACTTCTAGGTACTCCTCTGTCCTCCCTGATACACCTCTAACACTCCCAGGTACACCATGACACTCCCAGGTACACCGCTGACACTGCCAGGTACACCTCAGACACTGCAGGTACCCTCAGACACTGCAGGTACACCTGAGACACTCCCAGGTACCTCAGACACTCCAAGGTGCACCTCCTGACACTCCCAGATACCTCTGACACTCCCAGGTACACCTCTGACACTCCCAGGTACTCCACTGACCTCCCTGGTACACCCCTGACACTCCCAGGTACACCTCTGACACTCCCAGGTACACCCCAGACACTCCCAGGTACACTTCTCCACACTCCTAGGTACACCTCTGACACTTCTAGGTACTCCTCTGTCACTCCTGATACACCTCCCTGCCTCCCAGGTACACCTCTGACCTCCCAGGTACACCGCTGACACTGCCAGGTACACCTCTGACACTCCAGGTACACCCCAGACACTCCTAGGTACACTTCTCCACCTCCCAGGTCCACCTCCGACACTCCCAGGTACACCTCTGACCTCCCAGGTACTCCACTGACATTCAGTGTACACCTCTGACACTCCCAGGTACACCATTTCCTAGATACCTCCGGCCTCCCAGGTACCTTCTCCACACTGCCAGGTACACCTCCAAGCTCTCCCAGGTACACCTCTGACACTCCCAGGTACACGTCTGACCTCCAGGGTACATCGGCCTCCCAGGTACACCTCCAGACACTCCCAGGTACACTTCTCCACACTGCCAGGTACACCTCCGACACTCCCAGTACACCTCCTGACCTCCCAGGTACCTCTGACACTCCGGGTACACCTCTGACCTCCCAGGTACACCTCCTGACACTCCCAGGTACACCTCTGACTCTCAGGTACACCTCTGACACTCCCAGGTACACCTCTGACACTCCCAGGTACACCTCTGACACTCCCAGATATACCTCTGACCTCCCAGGTACCTCTCTGACCTCCCAGACACCTCTGACACTCCATGTACACCTCTGACACTCCCAGGTACCTCCCCGACCTCCCAGGTACACCTCTGACACTCCCAGGTACTCCACTGACATTCCGTGGTACACCTCCTGACCTCCAGGTACACTTCTCACACTACCAGGTACACCTCCGACACTCCCACATGCACCTCTGACACTCCCAGGTACACCTCAGACACTCCAGGGTACACCTCTGGCCTCCCAGGTACACCTCTGACCTCCCAGGTACCTCTGACACTCCCAGGTATACCTCTGGCCTCCCAGGTACACCTCTGACACTGAAAGGTACTCACTGACATTCCCTGGTACCTCTGACCTCCCAGGTACACGTCCGACCTCCCAGGTACCTCCTGACACTCCCAGGTACACCTCTGACCTCCAGGGTACACCTCCTGACACTCAGGTACACCTCTGACACTCCCAGGTACACCTCTGACTCTCCCAGGTACACCTCTGACACTCCCAGGTGCCACCCTGACACTCCCAGGTACACCTCTGACACTCCCAGGTACACCTCCGACACTCCCAGGTACATCTGACACTCCCAGTGTACACCTCTGACACTCCCTGATGACACCTCTGACACTCCCAGGTACACCACTGAGCACTCCAGGTACATCGCTGACACTGCCAGGTACACCTCTGACACTCCCAGGTATACCCCAGACACTCCCAGGTACACTTCTCACCTCCAGGTACACCTCCGACACTCCCAGTGCACCTCTGACCTCCCAGTACCTCCGACACTCCCAGGTACCTCCTGACCTCCCAAGTACACCTCTGACCTCCAGGTACACCCCTGACACTCCCAGGTACACCACCCCAACCTGCCAGGTACTCCACTGACATTCCTGGTACACCTCTGACACTCCCAGGTACCCGTCCGACACTCCCAGGTACACTGACACTCCCAGGTACACCTCTGACACTCAGGGTACACCTCTGACACTGCCAGGTACACCTCTGACACTCCCAGGTACACCTCCTGACTCTCCCAGGTACACCTCTGACACTCCCAGGTACACCTCGACACTCCCAGGTACACCTCTGACACTCCCAGATATACCTCTGACACTCCCAGGTACACCTCTGACACTGCCAGGTATTCCACTGACATTCCCTGGTACACCTCTGACACTCCCAGGTACACGTCCAACACTCCCAGATACACCTCTGACACTCCAGGTAGCTCTGACACTCCTAGGTACACCTCTGACACTCCCAGGTACTCCTGACACTCCCTGTTACCCCTGACACTCCCAGGTACCTCTGACACTCCCAGGTACACCCCAGACACTCCCAGGTACACTTCTCACCTCCTAGGTACACCTATGACACTTCTAGTACTCCTCTGTCACTCCTGATACACCTCTAACACTCCCAGGTACACCCTGACACTCCCAGGTACACCGCCCCACCTGCAGGTACACCTCAGACACTGCCAGGTGCCCTCAGACACTGCCAGGTGTACCTGAGACACTCAGGTACACCTCAGACCTCTCCAGGTGCACCTCTGACCTCCCAGGCACCTCTGACCTCCCAGGTACCTCTGACCTCCCAGGTACTCCACCCCTGACACTCCCTGGTACACCCTGAAACCCCCAGGTACACCTCTGACACTCCCAGGTACACCACAGACACTCCCAGTACACTTCTCACACTCCTAGGTACACCTCTGACATTCAGGTACTCCTCTCTCCTCCCTGATACACCTCCGAAACTCCCAGGTACACCCTGACACTCCCAGGTACACCCTGACACTGCCAGGTACACCTCAGACACTCCCAGGTACACTTCTCACACTCTGGAGTACCTCCGATACTCCCAGGTACACCTCCGACACTCCCAGGAACACCTCCGACACTCCCAGGTACACCTCTGACACTCCCAGGTATACCTCCTGACACTCAGGTACACCGCTGACCTCCCAGGTACACCTCCAGACACTCCCAGGTACACCTCCTGACACTCAGGTACACCCCAGACCTCCCAGGTACATCTCCACCTCCCAGGTACACCTCCGACACTCCCAGGCACCTCCTGACACTCCCAGGTACACCTCCGACACTCCCAGGTACACCTCTGACACTCCCAGGTACACCTCTGACACTCCCAGGTACACCCCTGACACTCCCAGGTACACCTCTGATACTCCCAGGTACCTCTGACACTCAGGTACTCCACTGACATTCCGTGGTACACCTCTGACACTCCAGGTACACCTCTGACACTGCCAGGTACACCTCCGACACTCCCAAATGCCTCCAGACACTCCAAGGTGAACCTCTAACAATCCCAAGTGCACCTTTGACACTCCCAGGCACACCTCTGACACTCCCAAGTACCTCTGACACTCCCAGGTACTCCACTGACCTCCCTGGTACACCCCTGACACTCCCAGGTACACCTCCTGACACTCCCAGGTACACCCCAGACTCTCCCAGGTATACTTCTCCACACTCCTAGGTACCTCTGACACCCCTAGGTACTCCTCTGTCACTCCCTGATACACCTCCTAACAACTCCCAGGTACACCACTTCAACACTCCCAGGTACACCGCCCACACTGCCAGGTACACCTCAGACACTCTCCAGGTGCCACTTCTCACACTCATAGTACCTCCGACACTGCCAGGTACACCTCCAACACTCCCAGGAACACCTCCGACCTCCCAGGTACCTCTGACCTCCCAGGTATCCTCTGACCTCCCAGGTACACCGCTGACACTGCCAGGTACACCTCAGACACTGCCAAGATACCTCTGACACTCCAAGGTACACCCCAGACACTCCTAGGTGCCACTTCTCCCACCTCCCAGGTCCACCTCCGACACTCCCAGGTACACCTCGACCTCCCAGGTACACCTCCGGCACTCCCAGGTACACCTCCTGGCCTCCCAGGTACACCTCTGACACTCCCTGGTACACCCCTGCACTCCCAGGTACACCTCTGATACTCCCAGGTACACCTCTGACCTCCCAGGTACTCCACTGACATTCCGTGGTACACCTCCTGACACTCCCAGGTACACCGCTGACCTGCAGGTACACCTCCACACTCCCAGGAACACCTCCGACCTCCCAGGAACACCTCCGACACTCCCATGTACACCTCTGACACTACCTGATACACCTCCTAACACTCCCAGGTACACCCTGACACTCCCAGGTACATCGCTGACACAGCCAGGTACACACCTGACACTCCCAGGTATGCCCCAGACACTCCTAGGTACACTTCTCACCTCCCAGGTCAACCTCCGACACTCCCAGGTACACCTCTGACACTCCCAGGTACCTCCGACACTCCCAGGTACACCTCTGACACTCCCAGGTACACCTCTGACACTCCTGGTACACCCCTGACACTCCCAGGTCACACCACTGACACTGCCAGGTACTCCACTGACATTCCCTGGTACACCTCTGACACTCCCAGGTACGTCCGACACTCCCAGGTACACCTCTGACACTCCCAGGTACACCTCTGACCTCCAGGGTACACCTCTGACACTGCTAGGTACACCTCTGACACTCCCAGGTACACCTCTGACTCTCCCAGGTACACCTCTGACCTCCCAGGTACACCTCTGACACTCCCAGGTACACCTCTGACACTCCCAGATATACCCTCTGACACTCCCAGGTACACCTCTGACACTGCCAGATATTCCACTGACATTCCTGGTACACCTCTGACACTCCCAGGTACCGTCCAACTTCCTAGAATACACCTCTGACCTCCCAGGCTAGCTCTGACACTCATAGGTACCTCTGACCTCCCAGGTACTCCACTGACACTCCCTGTTATACCCCTGACACTCCCAGGTACACCTCTCAACCTCCAGGTACACCCCAGACACTCCCAGGTACACTTCTCACACTCCTAGGTACACCTAGACACTTCTAGGTACTCTGTCCTCCTGATACACCTCCTAACCTCCCAGGTACACCCTGACACTCCCAGGTACACCGCTGACCTGCCAGGTACACCTCAGACACTGCCAGGTACCCTCAGACACTGCCAGGTGTACCTGAGACACTCCCAGGTACACCTCAGACCTCCAAGGTGCACCTCCTGACACTCCCAGGCACACCTCTGACCTCCCAGGTACACCTCTGTGCTCAGGTACTCCTGACCTCCCTGGTACACCCTGAAACCCCCAGGTACACCTCTGACCTCCCAGGTACACCACAGACACTCCCAGGTGCCTTCTCACACTCCTAGGCACCTCCAACATCGTGCTCCTCTCCTCCCTGATACCTCGAACACTCCCGTACCGCTGACCTCCCAGGTACACCACTGACACTGCCAGGTACACCTCTGACCTCCCAGGTACACCCCAGACACTCCTAGGTACACTTCTCACACTCCCAGGTCACCTCGACCTCCCAGGCCTCTGCCTCCCAGGTACACCTCCGGCCTCCAGGTACACCTCTGGCCTCCCAGGTACACCTCTGACCTCCCTGGTACCCCCTGACCTCCCAGGTACCTCTGACACTCCAGGTACACCTCTGACCTCCCAGGTGCTCCACTGACATTCCGTGGTACACCTCTGACACTCCCAGGTACACGTCCAGCCTCCCAGATACACCTCCTGACACTCCAGGTACACCCCAGACACTCCAGGTACACCTCTCACACTCCTAGGTACACCTCCTGACACTTCCTAGGTGCCTCCTCTGTCACTCCCTGATACCTCTAACCTCCGAGGTACCGCCTGACCTCCCAGGTAATCAATGACACAAGGTACACATCTGACACTCCCAAGTACACCCAGACACTCTGGTGCCTTCTCACACTCCCAGGTACACCTCCGACACCTCCCAGGTACACCTCTGACACTCCCAGGTACACCTCCAACCTCCCGGTACACCTCTGCCTCCCAGGCACCTCTGACCTCCAGGTATACCTCTGACACTCCCAGGTACACCGCTTCGACAATGCCGTGGCACCTCAGACACTGCCAGGTACCTCAGACACTCCCAGGTACCTCAGACCTCCCAGGTACCTCAGACACTCCAGGTGAACCTCTAACAATCCAAGTGCCTTGACCTCCCAGGCACACCTCGGCACTCCCAAGTACACCTCTGACACTCCCAGGTACTCACTGACACTCCCTGATACCCCTGACACTCCCAGGTACACCTCCTGACACTCCCAGGTACACCCCAGACTCTCCCATGTGCTTCTCACACTCCTAGGTACACCTCTGACCTTCTAGGTACTCCTCTGTCCTCCCTGATACACCTCTAACACTCCCAGTACACCACCGGCCTCCCAGGTACACCGCCAGCACTGCAGGTACACCCTCAGACTCAGGTACACTTCTCACACTCCCAGGTGCACCTCCGATACTGCCAGGTACCTCCGACACTCCCAGGAACACCTCCGACACTCCCAGGTACACCTCCCAGCCTCCCAGGTGCTCTGCCCCAGCCTCCCAGGCCACCACCTGACACTGCCAGGTACACCTCCAGACACCAGGTACACCTCTGACACTCCAAGGTACACCCAGACACTCCTAGGTACCTTCCTCTGCCTCCCAGGTCCACCTCCGACCTCCCAGGTACACCTCCTGACACTCCAGGTACACCTCCGACACTCCCAGGTACACCTCTGCACTCCCAGGTCACCACCTCTGAGCACTCCCTGGTACACCCCTGACCTCCCAGGTACACCTCTGATACTCCCAGGTACACCTCTGACACTCCCAGGTACTCCACTGACATTCCGTGGTACACCTCTGACACTCCCAGGTACACCTGACACCCAGGTACACCTCCGACACTCCCAAGAACACCTCCCACTCCCAGGAACACCTCCGACACTCCCATGTACACCTCTGACACTACCTGATGCACCTCTAACACTCCAGGTACACCCGCCCAGCCTCCCAGGTACATCGCTGACACAGCCAGGTACACCTCTGACACTCCCAGGTACACCCCAGACACTCCTGGGTACACTTCTCCACCTCCCAGGTCCACCTCCGACCTCCCAGGTACACCTCGGCACTCCCAGGTACACCTCGGCCTCCCAGGTACACCTCAGCCTCCAGGTACACCTCTAGCATCCTGGTACACCCCTGGCACTCCCAATTCCTCTCATCCAAGGTTCTCAACCTCCCAGGAACTCCACTGACATTCCGTGGTACACCTCCGACACTCCCAGGTACACCGCCTGACACTGCCAGGTGCACCTCCGACACTCCCAGGTACACTTCTCCACACTGCCAGGTACACCTCCGACACTCCCCACGTACACCTCTGACACTCCCAGGTAAGCAATGCCGTAACTTC
>NW_024724959.1:0-18444 GCF_018991925.1 Homarus americanus
GGCACTGAACTAACCTCACCTCACCTAACCTCACCTAACCTAACCTAACCTAACCTAACCTCACGACAACTCAACCCTACCAAAGGAATGCTGTGATTGGTAGAGTCACAAAGATAATAGTGGAGGAACACTGTGATTGGTGGAGTTACAGAGATGATGGTGAAGGAACGCTGTGATTGGTGGAGTCACAGAGATGATGGTGAAGGAACGCTGTGATTGGTGGAGTCACATATGATGGTGAAGGAACGCAGTGATTGGTGGAGTCACAGAGATGATGGTGAAGGAACGCTGTGATTGGTGTACTCACAGATATGATGGTGAAGGAACACTATGATTAGTTGAGTCACAGAGATGATGGTTAAGAAACGCTGTGATTGGTGGAGTCACAGAGATGATGGTGAAGGAACGCTGTGATTGGTAGAGTCACTTCACCCCGCCATAATAAAAACATTAATACGTAAACCTCTATACTCAGTTGACTACAAGAAGGTGTTGATAAAATTATTTGATGATTAATAACCTAACCTAACCTAACCTAACCTAACCAAACTTAACCTAACCTAACGTAACGATAACCTAACATAACGAAAACCTAACCTAACCTAACGTGAAATAATTTATGAACCTCATATTTATTGAGTCGTATTTTTAGCTTCCATTCCTTGAGTATTACCCTTCCTTGAGTACTACCATTACTTGTGTAATAACCCTTCATTGAGTACTATCCTTCATTGAGTAATACCCTTACTTGAGTAATAACTGTAATGATTGTTTGTCAGACCAAAGCTTACAGCCTGGAATTATGTCACATGTAACAGCAAGCACTACAGACCTCGTGGCACCATCACATCCCGGATTGACACACCTCAGGTCGACCCTAGGGACTTGACTTCGTCCGCTAATGACGTGAGTTAGCCGGGTGACCTACAAACCGCACCTAACCAAGACACCTGGGCAGGACGGCACCTGCACACAGCCGCCCAGACCTGACACTAGGGAACCAGAATTCTCACCACCACTCGATCAGCTCTACCCGGCGTCATGACCTGAGTAATTCAAGGACCCGCTAATTAGCCAGCACTCCTGTTGACCCGACAACCCGGTCAAGACACACCCAGTTCAGTAGGAGAGGTCACCCCCCGGCTCGACTAATATATAGGGGCTGGAGCTCCTCTCACGACAGAGAGTGTCTGTAACCAGGAAGGGCCAGCTACCAGGTCCCCGAGTCCCGCTCGAGAGAAGACCGCCATTAAGTGTGCCGAAGTCTCAACCCGGGTCCATCGACAAAGTGCTGTCAACTCCACGTGTAACAGTAAGTGCTGGCTGTGTAGACTGTGGAAGTGCAGTGATCCCGAACCTCCCCAACGATCGACTTAGTGAAGTGCCCATTCTAGTTGTGAGGTTAGGTTATACGAGAATACCATAGTCTATCATAAATTGTGTACGAACCCCCCCTATTAATCCCCCCTATTGAACTAGTAAAATAAAGCTGTAACACGCATTGGTGTTTTATATACTACACTTGTACTGTGCCTGTGTTAATATACAGTGTTGACATCACACCCTCGAGACACGCTACCATTTCCTCTCGCTATAATACTCTACTACTATAAGCTCCTAACTTACCTCTTCATGTGAGATTTTGTCTCATTACAATGGTGGCAGCGCACTTAACGTAAGAACTCACGCCTATTCCCCTTAGTGTTCAGTACAGTGATTGTTAGAACCTTTTAAAGTAAACTCGTAACTATCTTGACGAAGCAGGCAGTACAAGGGTGGTAACATTTGTAATATAATTCCTGTCCCTCAGTGTGGTACAAGTGGTGACAGTATCCACTCCCCCCTCCCTAGTTCACATATTGTTGGGTAACGGGGAACAATGGTCGAGAACTCAACCAGGGCAAGTGTCAGTAAAACCCCCTCCTCGTCCCACCCACAGACGTCATCGTCAACATTGACAATTTCGACTTCCACGATCAGTACTTCCCAGCCCTCCTCGCAAGCTAATATGACTTCTGTTAACATTACACCGACAACTTCCGTTCTATTCCCGTTCCCTGAACAATCCACTAGTACCTACTCTCCCCCCCTACCCCTTAACCACCCGGCACCCTCTCTCGCCGCTCCCCCCCCCACGCTCACGTACACCTTAGCACCTCCCAACTCCTACAGCATGCCAGACCCCTTCCTGACGTCTGTCTCAGCGAGTAGTGCGGCACAAGTAATCGGTCAGATACCCATGTTTGAGGGCGATGGCCGTGACCCTGCGACATCAGCCGATAGGCTGGAACAGTGGTTAGGACACATTGAAAGTGCGTTCCCGGATACCCTTCAGGAATACGAGGAATGCCGCCTTAGGACGGCACGTATGCGATTGGGCGGTGACGCGAAAGGCGTGCTAGAATTTAAGCCGACAATAAAGAATGCTACCACGTGGGACACGTTCACGAACGGATTACGGGAAGTTTACAGCCAGGGTGACTCATTACAAGATCACATGACACGTTTAGCTAATATCAAGCTAGAGGAGTGTTCATCACTAAATGTTTACCTATCATGCATAGGGAGTGCTGTGAAGATGGCGAGAGTGAATCACCCACAATTCTTCCCACCTGAGCTAGTACTCTCTTACTTTCTGTCGGGCTTACCCGGCGAGATGCGTACGTACATGGAGGCGAGCGGGATAACTACGATCGAGAACGCAATTAAAGCAGTGCAGAGGTATATACAGCTCAGGAAACCCACCCCCCCCTCCCGTTTTGTGTCGACAATTCACGCCGCACCTCCCACCTTTACACGTAACACCCCTTCTGTCTGGGAGGATGAATTCTTGAGACTGATGGTGGAGAATCTCAGCCGGGACGAAAGGAAGCGACAGGAACAGTCATCGTTCCACGGGGAAGGGCGGGAGCAACCAGGGTTAGATACAGTAGGTATAAACACGTTGGGTAATGCACCACGGGGCGGCCGGCCGTCCGGGGCAGGGACCCGCGGGGCGCGGGCTGGGATTGACCCCCGCCCCCGTGCAGTCACAAGTGCGCGCCCGGGCCCGCCCATGCGGGATAGCTGGTATAGAGCTCCGAAGCCTTTTCGCTGCTCCTCCTGTGGGGCATGGTCCCACGCGGTGCACGGATGTCCCTTTCAATGTGAGGGAAACCAGTGCGATGGGTGTGGCGACCAGGGACATACCCGCAGAGAGTGTCCATACACCGGAATGCGTTGTTACGCATGTGCCGAGTGGGGACACATTCGCAGGTTATGTCCCTACTACTAAAGACAAGGGCGAGGCGTTGATGGTGACTAGGGAAGACAGGCCAATTATTAAGTTGAAAATGGGAGGGAAACGGGTTGAAGCTTTCATTGACACAGGCTCTTCGGTGTCCTTGGTGAAACAGAACGTGGCCTCCAAGATGAGCCTAGGGGGAAAGCATAAAGTTCCTGAGTTACGTGGCGTCACGGGGAACCGCCTCTCAACATTGGATTCCAGAGATATAACTGTAGACTTAGGAGATAAGATAGTTGTTCACGCGCTGGTTGTGGTAAGCGGTGATCTTTTCCCAGGGGATGTTCTTATTGGGTCAGATTTCTTGTGTAGGTTTAAGTATGGAATCCAGTTTGATGGGAGCCGGTATACCGTGACACTAGATGGTAGAGATTATGCAGGTACTCCTATTAGGAATAGGTCTGGTCTGCCCGTCCACCTCATTAAGCCTAAACGCCCCCAGCCCCCCGCACCACAAGCCCCCCAGCTACACCCGACGCGCGCCACTGTCATCCCCCCCCACTCTAGTGTTGTTCTGCCCGTTCGATGGTCAAGGTCGTTCGACAGTTCCACGGAGGATCAGGAGTATGTATTTGTTGAAACCCCTCATAAAATGTCCCCATACATGCAGTCGGGGCTCATTAACACTCAGCAGCCTAGCGTCCCAGTCATAAACCCCACCCCCAGGGAATTTAAACTTACTCCTGGTCATTCAGTGGGAACAGTCTGTGCGGTCGATAAAGTAGAGGATCTGGAGCATTTCGATTCTACGAGATATAACATTAGGAGTGACACAGAATTCGTAGAGTCACAGCAAATGTTCGCCGCTGCAATAGAATCCCTTGACATAGATCACCTACCCACCCTTATTAGAGAACGTCTACGCTCTATAATAAAGCAGCATGAAGATCTATTTGCAACTTCAGATCAGGACCTCGGCCTGATGTCAGCTTCACACAAAATTAATACAGGCTCCGCTCCCCCCACCAGAGTACGGCAGTGGAGACTTCCTGAGGCGGCTAAAACTCAAATTAGGGACTTATGTCGCCAAATGGAAGAACGTGGTGTCATCTCCCCTTGTACTAGCCCCTATTGCTCCCCGGTAGTATTAGTCAGAAAAAAGGACGGGTCAACTAGATTCTGTGTAGACTATAGGGAACTTAATAAGGACACCATTGCTGATAGCTATCCCCTGCCCAGAATTGACGAGACACTGGACCAATTGAACGGAGCTTCTATATTCACAGTTCTAGACTGCAAGGATGCGTACTGGAGTATACCTGTCGACCCGGCTGACCGCCCCAAAACTGCTTTCGCGGACGGCAGCCGTCTATTTTGTTTCAACAGGTTACCTTTCGGGTTAAAGGGAGCACCGGCCACGTTCATGAGGGCTGTGAACCACAGTCTCACACCCGTGCTTGGGCGGAACGCTATGGCTTACCTGGACGATGTTATCGTCTATAGTAAAAACATGGATTCGCACATGCGGGATGTAGATGAGGTTCTCTCGGTCATGAAAGCGGCCGGACTGAAAGTGTCCCTTAGGAAATGCGCGTTCGCGCGCCAGGAAGTTAAATTCCTGGGATTCATCGTAGGTCATGGCGGCGTTAGACCCGACCCGGTGAAAGTGAAAGCGATAGCAGAGATGCCACCTCCCACCACAGCCAGGGGTGTGAAACAGTTCCTCGGCACCGCCAATTTTTTCAGACGTCACATCCCTCACTTTTCAGAGGCGGCCCTCCCCCTTACGAAACTTACAAAGAAGTCGGTTCAGTTCCGGTGGTCGGGGGAGGCAGATAAAGCTTTTAACCATCTTAAGGACTTATTGAAGTCGGCAACAATGTTAGCACTGCCGGACTTCACGCAGCCGTTTTACGTGCACACTGACGCTTCCGACGAAGCACTGGGAGCCTGTCTCATGCAAGGTGGTGAAGATAACCCCATCCCTATTGCTTATTTTTCCCAGAAATTGAGCGGAGCTGCCCTCCGCTACTCCACAACTGAGAAAGAAGCCTTGGCTATTGTCAAGGCCGTAACTTCCTTTGATGCTTACCTATTTGGTAGACACTTTTATGTAATCACTGATCACCGTCCTTTAATATATATCTTCCAAGGTAAAACTCCTAATGCACGGGTAGCACGCTGGGCAGTCTTTCTAAATGCGTATAACTTCTCCATTTTGCATAAGCCAGGCAAGAACCACGTAGTACCAGACGCACTGAGCCGTAATGTATTACCTATAAATAATGTCGGGAATCCTAGCAGCATGACTCAGCCCATTTTTGGGGACCTATCACCTAACGAGGTGCGCCAACACCAACTCGAAGACCCACAGTGGGGTCCGGTCATTGAGTTCCTTGAAGGGGGTCCGCTCCCCAAGAAGGTCAACAAAGCCTCACTTTGTGATTTCAGTCTTTTAAGCGGAGTCCTGTATCTTGTTACTATGAAACAGGATGATGAACAGCCCACAGAACTCGTAGTCATCCCCGCATCCTTGGAAAACTCGGCCCTAGAAGTAGCTCACTCTTCCCAATTCGCAGCCCACCCGGGTGAATGTCGCACATATGCACGTGCACGCTCTATGTTTTTCATGCCCAATCTAGCGCGAAAGGTTGGGGCATTTGTCAAAGGATGTCTGCCGTGTCAGTTAAGGAAGGGTACCCCAAAGAGACAGGGAGAGCTGCAGGAGTTTCCACCAGCCTCTCAGCCCTTGGAACGGGTATCGATCGATCTAACTGACATGTCAATACGTTCACACCGGGGAAACAGATACGTTGTTTCCATCGTCGATCACTATTCACGTTTTGCAACCTATATACCCATCCCCGATAAACGCGCAGAGACAGTTTGTGAAGCCCTGTTACAATACGTTGGTACTCATGGATGCCCCCGGGTCATTGTAAGTGATCAAGGGACAGAGTTTACCTCGGGCATCTTTCAGAAGGCGTGCGACTTGCTGCGGGCTAAGTCAAATCTAACCACTAGTTACCACCCACAGGCTAATGCCATGGTTGAGCGTTCCCACCGCACGTTGAAAGATCACTTGTCGTTTTTGGTTAATAATCAGTACGGCGGTTGGGACGATCAGCTACCTCTTGCACAACTGGCCATGAACACCGCAATTAATACCACCCTGCATAACACTCCTTACTTCCTTCACTTTGGTAGGGATCCAAACCTTCCTGCTGGTGTAATCAACCCCCCACCCCTATCCTATGGCGAGGACTACCCTTCTGTCTTGCAAAACAGGTTACAAACGGTCTTTACTCGGGTGCAGGAACTAAACAAGAAAGGTCACTTACACAACGCCACCTACTATAACCTCAGGGTCACCCCTTCCAATATTACCGTAGGTACCCTGGTCTTCCTAACTAACGAATCATCCTCCCCCGACACCCCCTCTAAGTTGCAACAGAGATGGAAGGGCCCATATAGAGTAACCGCCCAACCCAGCAAAGTAAACTTCACTATTTCCCCGCTTTGCCAGGG
This sequence comes from Homarus americanus, assembly GCF_018991925.1. Taxonomy (NCBI): domain Eukaryota; kingdom Metazoa; phylum Arthropoda; class Malacostraca; order Decapoda; family Nephropidae; genus Homarus; species Homarus americanus. Next base: position 6,752 of record NW_024724959.1, read on the forward strand.
GGGACGTAAGGAAACTGTGCATGTGAATAGATTGAAGCTGGCAACTGTCGACGATGACGTCTTGAACAAATCAGGCCTCACCAACCAGCCCCCTCTAGGGGTAACATTCCCTTCCCAACACCCTATCCCTCCACCAGCAGCTGACCACCCCCCTCAGAACAATCAGGTACCTCACACCCCAAGTAATAATCAGAGAACTCCCCGAGCTACTGCCCCACTTGTACCAGTAATACCTGATCAGATTAGGGCTCATAGATATAACACCAGGTCACAGAACATAGATTAAAGTAACGAGTCTAGGGGCACTTCTAATTGTTGATTCTCCACCCCGGGATCTTGTCTTTCTACTAAGCTACAGAGTCAGCACTGCCCTTGCTCTTCACGGGCCTGGGCGAGGTCTCCCTGACTCCACACAAAAGTCGGAGATGACACCACCACAGCTGCAGCCGACCCCCTACCAGATGAGCTGAGACCAACGCATCCTGACTCATAATGGATGCCCGACACGAGCGGGACACGCAACGGGCAACCCCGCGGCGAATGGGTGACGCCTTCACGTCGACACTGCAAGCCCCAAGCCCCAGAAACGGGCTTGCATAATGCTGGCCCTCGATCTGGTTGAAGACACTGGGCTGTGTCTCGTCGCTCGCCTGCTGAACGACGAGACACGCACCGAGGCTACGGTCTCACAGCCCACAATACTGACAGACAACATCTATGGGTACCATCAGCCTGAGTAAGCTACGCCATGCAGGACCAGCGCAGCTCCCAGCTCCAGGCAGGGAATCAGGTCGTCCCCTTGGAACCCAGGAGAAAATCCCGAAAACCCGACCTGCAACTTCAGGAGCAGCAAGCAACAGGCAACAAACAACTAGAGGTCCCAGTGGCGCTGCAGACGACAGCTCCCTACGTTTCAGGACCTGTCAACTGGTCCCACGCACTTCCACTCCGGGAATGGATCCACCAGGTACCAGACAAGTAATGGCTGACCTTGGCCCACCCGGGATCTGCCTCGCCGGTGTTTACCACACCATCGGGGACGAAACAGAAGTGACCTGACTACAAGTAGAGGAAGAAACAAGCAAACCCTGGGGGGCCCACCCAGGGAGGGATTCACCACTGTGAGGGTGTGGGACAGGACGGTCAGGGGTCTCGCCGACACTCACGTACGGAGGGCGAACTCTTGTCCGTGGACCCTGCCCTACACGCCATCCAAAGCGATGACACCCCAAGCAGTGGACCGGCTTTGATCCCGGCCGGGAAGGGCGGAAACTCAGATGGAACTAGAAAAATCCATCTGGACCACGACGGAAAATGAGACTCTACAGAGGAAACTCAGATGGGACTAGAAAAATCCATCTGGAATGCGTCAGGAACTGCCGCTCCACACAGAAGTTCAAGTGGAGGAAGTGAGGCACGCGACACACCGCGGCAGACCCCAGGACGGGACAGGAAACGCCAACCACCACATCTACTGCGTCGTCCACCCTGATGCTGGACACCGATTGGTGGAGGTGGTGACGGACCACCCGCCACCCGGGATCTCGACGAATGCTGACGAGTTTTTGTTTTTGCCATTGTATCTTGTAATAATTTCTGCTGCCTTTTTAGTATGTACAAATATTTCTTTTTGTTCACAAGTTGTATTTTGCCCCAACCTTCCCCCCCCCTTTTCTTTAAGCGGCCATGTATCTTATTATTATATATGTTGTATGTGCTGCCCTGCGCAAGAGTTTAACAGTTGAAGCAACAAGTATGTAAATCTATTCCAGGTTTGAAGATACTAACGCTAGGGAACCTAAGCAGAAATAAGCCAGGGCAAGCAACACCATTGCATAACCTTTCAAACCTCCGACTGTGTACCCTCATTTAACTTCCTTAAGTGACGCTCTCCGACAAGCACCTGCCTAGGCGCTCTCTTTCCCCTTCATATCTACATCCATCTTTCCTTTTCCGTATATTTAGCTAGCCGCTTAAATTTTTAAATATTATCAGACTATGGTAGGATGTGAGGTGTATACTTTGCATCTCAGTAGCTATTTTCGCAGGATGTGCACTCGCTTTGTCACCCACTGTAAGCATCCACTGTCTGGCATAGAAGCTTTGATCTTGGCGGGAGGTATAGTGAGCTTCGTCAGATCAAACTAGCGCCAGTAGAAAAACATACACCTATGAGATTGTTGTTTGTAAATGTGAGACTATGTTATCGCCCCAGGGATTATCTCTGCTACCACACGTGATGTTGATGTCTATATGTGACATCAGTCTCTGTGGTGAAGCTTTGGTCTTGGCGGGAGGTGTAATGATTGTTTGTCAGACCAAAGCTTACAGCCTGGAATTATGTCACATGTAACAGCAAGCACTACAGACCTCGTGGCACCATCACATCCCGGATTGACACACCTCAGGTCGACCCTAGGGACTTGACTTCGTCCGCTAATGACGTGAGTTAGCCGGGTGACCTACAAACCGCACCTAACCAAGACACCTGGGCAGGACGGCACCTGCACACAGCCGCCCAGACCTGACACTAGGGAACCAGAATTCTCACCACCACTCGATCAGCTCTACCCGGCGTCATGACCTGAGTAATTCAAGGACCCGCTAATTAGCCAGCACTCCTGTTGACCCGACAACCCGGTCAAGACACACCCAGTTCAGTAGGAGAGGTCACCCCCGGCTCGACTAATATATAGGGGCTGGAGCTCCTCTCACGCAGAGAGTGTCTGTAACCAGGAAGGGCCAGCTACCAGGTCCCCGAGTCCCGCTCGAGAGAAGACCGCCATTAAGTGTGCCGAAGTCTCAACCCGGGTCCATCGACAAAGTGCTGTCAACTCCACGTGTAACAGTAAGTGCTGGCTGTGTAGTCTGTGGAAGTGCAGTGATCCCGAACCTCCCCAACGATCGACTTAGTGAAGTGCCCATTCTAGTTGTGAGGTTAGGTTATACGAGAATACCATAGTCTATCATAAATTGTGTACGAACCCCCCCTATTAATCCCCCCTATTGAACTAGTAAAATAAAGCTGTAACACGCATTGGTGTTTTATATACTACACTTGTACTGTGCCTGTGTTAATATACAGTGTTGACATCACACCCTCGAGACACGCTACCATTTCCTCTCGCTATAATACTCTACTACTATAAGCTCCTAACTTACCTCTTCATGTGAGATTTTGTCTCATTACATAACCCTTCATTGAGTACTACCCTTCATTGAGTAATACCCTTACTTGAGTAATAACCCTTCATTGAGTACTACCCTTCCTTGAGTACTACCCTTACTTAAGTAATAACCCTTCATTGAGTACTACCCTTCATTGAGTACTACCCTTACTTGAGTAATAACCCTTCATTGAGTACTACCCTTCATTGAGTACTACCCTTACTTGAGTAATAACCCTTCATTGAGTACTACCCTTCATTGAGTACTACCCTTCCTTATGTACTACCTTTCCTAAAGTAACATATTTCCTTGAGTGCTACCCTTCCTTGAGACTATCGTCCTCTATGGCATTCATTTACTACTCTCCCTTGATTACTACTCTTCCTTGAGTACTAACCTTCCTTGAGTACTATCCTTCCTTAAGTACTACCCTTCCTTAAGTACTACCCTTCCTTAAGCAGTATCCCTCTTTGGGTATTACCTTTCCTTGAGTAATATCCTTCCTTGAGTAATTACACTTCTTTGAATAATACCCTTCATTGATTAATAACCTTCCTTGAGTACTATCTTTCCTGAAATACTACCCTTCCTTGACTTCCACCCTTCGTTGAGTACTACCCTTCCTTGAGTGCTATCTTTCATTGAGTAATACCCTTCCTTGAGCACTTCCCTTCTTTGAATTCTACCCTTCCTTGAGTACAACCCTTCATTGAGTACTACCCTTCGTTGAGCACTAAAATACCCTTGAGAAATAACATTCTTTGAGTACTTCCAGTCCTTGAGTCCTACCCTTCATTGTGCACTAAAATCCCTTGAGTAATAACATTCTTTGAGTACTACTCTTCCGTCAGTAATATCCTCCCTTGAGTACTACCGTTACTTAAGCACTACCCTTCCTTGAGTCCTACTCTTCCTTAAGTTCTATCCCTTCCTTGAGTACTATCCTTCCTTGAGCTTATCCCCCCCTTAAGTTCTTTCACTTCCTTGAGTTCTACCCTTCCTTGAGTAATATCCTCCCTTGAATACTACCGTTCCTTAAGCACTACCCTTCCTTGAGTACTACCCTTCCTTGAGTAATATCCCCCCTTGAGTACTACCCTTCCTTGAGTACTACCGTTCCTTGAGTACTACCCTTTCTTGAGTAATATCCTCCCTTGAGTACTACTATTCCTTAAGTACTACTCTTCCTTGAGTTCTACCCTTCCTTGAGTAATATCCACCCTTTAGTACTACCGTTCCTGGAGTACTATCCTCCCTTGAGTATTACCGTTCCTTAAGTACTACTCTTCCTTGAGTTCTACCCTTCCTTGAGTAATATGCACCTTTGAGTACTACCGTTCCTTGAGTACTACCCTTCCTTGAGTTCTACCCTTCCTTGAGTAATATCCTCCCTTGAGTATTACCGTTCCTTAAGTACTACCCTTCCTTGAGTACTACCCTTCCTTGAGTTTTGTAGTCGTCTTTGGCCTTCATCTCCATGATTACTAACCTTCATTGAGTACTACCCTTCCTTGAGTAATATCCTCCCTTGAGTACTACCATTCCTTCAGTACTATCCTTCCTTAAGTTATTTCCCTTCCTTGAGTTCTACACCTTCATTGAGTAATATCCTCCCTTGAGTATTACTGTTCCTTAAGTACTACCCTTCTTTGAGTATTACCCTTCCTTGAGTACTGTAGTCCTCTTTGACCTTCATCTCCTGCCCTTCCATGATTACTAACCTTTATTGAGTACTACACTCATCTTTGGTCTGTGCAGTATCTTCTCTACAGTTACACAGTCATCACCTCCAGTTAGTCAGTCAATCAGTATGATAATCCAACCAGCTGGAAATGTGTACCTGATTTACAGTTTTTTTGTTTTTTGTTTTTTACGGGAATTATCCCACCCGGGCACAGGTCAAACGACCCACAACGGAGCCTGGAGGAAAAAAAAACTGAAAAAAATTGTAAATATAGAAAAAAAAGTTATACTGTAATGATCTACTCCACGAAGATGCCGGAAAACCAGCTTTTTAAAGTGAGACAGATTGTAAGAGCATGGAAACACAAGAAGGCAGAGCATTCCACAGTTTGGCTGTGTGAGGAAAGAAGGAGGTACTATAACTGGTTATTCTCGTGTGACCGACATCCACAGAGAAACGGTGCGCACCGCGGGCAAGACGTGTGTTACGAACCCACGGCCTTGCCGGCGGTACACAGGATGCCAAATCCACCGAGCAGTAGGGCAGTGAAAGCGGTTTAGTGCAGTGCCGGAACCAACACCTCCCACTGGGCAGTGTTCACATAATGGACTTCTTGTTTTCAAAATGTATGGACTATAATGCTTCTGATACTACTATTTAATATATATAAATCTTGTATGAAAAGTATAAGTCATGTACACCATAAACCGGTTAATTTAACACAAAATAAAACAATCAACATTCACACGAGGGACGGTCAAAAGGTCCGTCATTTCAGCGGTAAAGTTTACGACAAGATTCTGTCTTTATAATAATACATATGAATCATGGCTTCTTAGTTTCAATAATATAACTAATGTGCTACAACTTACGACTCGAGACAATAAAGGTTATAAACACTATGTACTTTAAAATGAATTAATATATTTATTCATAATAAATACTTGAGACTACTGTATATACATTAACAGAGATTCCAGTTAGAAATAATATGTATCCTTATATGTTGATGATGATGATGATGAAGCTGATGAAGATGATGAAGATGATGAAGATGATGATGATGGGTGGTGGCCACCGAGGATTGTTGTGATGGCAGCATCAGTAGACGTTGATGGTTGTAGCGTCGACCTCGACGCCGTTGTTAAGGAGAACACACGTGAAGTCTCCGGCGTATTTACTCAAAAAGTCGTGGAAGACGAGGTAGGCGTGAGGCCGATGCGTGCCGCTGCCCAGGGAGTAAACGTAGCGGTTGCTGGCGGACCATCTGGCCACCAGGTCATGTGTGGAGTACCGCCACTGTACCTGGTAGTGTTGCAGATTGTGTGTGGTGGACACCTCCGCCCTGCAGAACACAAAGGCTTCCTCCAGGTAGTCAATATTGACCGACGTGCCGTTAACAATGACTGCTTGAGCCGACGACTCGTTGTGTAGGGGAAGCGAGGCCGAGAGGGAGGCCAGGGAGAAGACGACTGCTGCAGTGAGGAACGTCACCTGCATGTTGATGTTGTAATGGCGTGACATGTTGATGTTTGTCAAGCTGTAATAATTGTGTTTGAAGATACTTAAGGTGGCGAAGTAGTTGTTGTTGGGGCAGCGGCTGGTGGAGTTGTGATGGCAGGTGGTGGAGGCTCACAATATATAGCCACACATGACGTAAGTAATACAAACCGCTACCATTGTGCATCACGAATCCTGAGAATGTTTCTTGGTAACACGGAGCTGACGACCCGCCCTTATCTGCTGACATACAACAGCCTTCTTAACTGTTCTGCCACGGATGTGATGCTATTGACAGTAAGAGCTAACAGTTACTACTGCTCAGTTATGTCATACACTTAATGTTTTAGCTGTAGTAGATGTGTTTAATGATACAAGAGTTATGGAAATATTATAGTCAGTGATGGAGATGTAGTTTGTGGTCACTTAGTAATAACAAAAGCTGTGAGTCATCGCCATGAACTTTGTGGTTAGATTCAGTTTTTTGTCAGTATAAACTTGTTGTTTTTTGGTTAGGATGAGAGCGTCGTCCAGCCTGATGGACTTACTTAGTACTGATGAAGGTTAGGTATTTAGATCATTCAGGTGAGTGTTATCTCAACACTCTGGTGATCTTTAACACAGTTGTAGCAACTATTATGTCTACACAACTTTGTTCCAACACTTATTAAAGTAAATTAACAAGGTACAGTATATTATAAGTAATGTAAGTGTTTGTCTGCCAAGATGGTAAGTGTGGAGTCTCCTGTACTACGCCGTAGTGCACCAAGATAACAGCTGATTCCTGGTTTGTGAATGAAAGTGTGACGTCACGCATCTACATGTTGTTTACACTACACAGAACTGAAGGAGTTGAGTGTATAGTCTCTCTGAGAGTCCCACAAGTCTCTCAGTGTCTCTCACAAGTCTTCCGGTATCTCTCACAAATCTCTCAGTGTCTCTCACCAGTCTCTTAGTGGCTCTCACAAGCCTCTTAGTGTCTCTCACAAGTCTCTCTGTGTCTCACAGTCTCTCAGAAGTCTCTTAGTGTCTCTAAGTTTCACATTCTTTAACAAGTCTCAATGTCTCACACAGTCTCTCATAAGTTTTTATCTCGCAGAGTGTCTCACAAGTATGTCTGTCTTCCACAGTCTCATACAAGTCTTTCTATGTCTCACGCAGTCTCTCTATGTCTCACACAGTCTCTCACAAGTCTCTCTATGTCTCACACAGTCTCACAAGTCTCTCAACGTCTCACAAAGTCTCTCACAATTCTCTATGTCTCACACAATTTCTCCCAAGTCTTTCTATGTCTCATACAGCCTCTCACAAGTCTCTGTGTCTCACACAATCTTCAAAAATCTCTCTATGTCTCACACAGTCTCTCAAAAGTCTCTCTATATCACACAAAGTCTCTCACAAGTCTCTCTATGTCTCACACAATCTCTCACAAGTCTTTCTATGTCTCACAAAGTCTCTCAAGTCTCTTTATGTCTCACAAAGTCTCTCAACAAGTCTCTCAATGTCTCACACAGTCTCTCACAAGTCTATGTCTCACACAGTCTCTCACAAGTCTCTCTAGGTCTCACAAAGTCTCTCACAAGTCTTTATGTTTCACACAATCTCTCACTAGTCTTTCTATGTCTCACAAAGTCTCAAAAAACTCCCTATGTCTCAAAAAGTCTCTCACAAGTCTATGTCTCACACAGTCTCTCTCAGTAGTCTCACATAATCGCCACACATCGCGATGAGTCATACAGTTAAGGTTGGTGAAAATATTCAGTTAGTGAAAAGTTATTTCGCTGCTGTGGCTGTTGTTTACGTAGAAATTCTGGTTTATGATTGGTTGTTGGCGACAGGTGTAAAGTGCCGTCTTGTCTGGCATGTTAGTGGTTGAAGGTCAATATTTTCTTGTGTTGTAAGACGTTGTGGTGGCAGCAGCTGGTGTTGGGAAGGTGTTGTGTTGTAAGACGTTGTGGTGGCAGCAGTTGGTGTTGGGAAGGTGTTGTGTTGTAAGACGTTGTGGTGGCAGCAGCTGGTGTTGGGAAGGTGTTGTGTTGTAAGACGTTGTGGTGGCAGCAGTTGGTGTTGGGAAGGTGTTGTGTTGTAAGACGTTGTGGTGGCAGCAGCTGGTGTTGGGAAGGTGTTGTGTTGTAAGACGTTGTGGTGGCAGCAGTTGGTGTTGGGTAGATTTTGTACTGCACACTGCACTACAATACATTACAAACACAACACAGCACAGCACAACACAACACAACACAACGAAAAGCAACAAAACAGAAACACAACACAACACAACGCAACATTCTGGCACATCATAAAATCATTGTTTTCATCCCAGGAGAGAATATAAGACAAGACCATAGCAGGAAATGTTAGGGTCAGTTTATCTTGACTTATCATGACAGAGACTGACGTACAGGATCACTTGTGATAAGTTTTTGCACTGAGAGTAGCATCAGTTGTTGGTAGTATTGGCGGTGTCTTGAGGTACTTGTGACGTGACGTAGGTGAGGCAGGGCCTCCTGCTGTTACCTTACCAGTAACTCATGTCCACATCCTCTCGTCTTGTTAGGTGACGCAGGTATCCGGGCCAGGTGAGATCTATTACTGGAGCTTCACTAATGGTAGTGATTACATAAAGTTGTATCACTCTCACAACCTACCCTACAACCTCGTCACCTGGTGTTGATACACTGAGTAATGTTGTATTATATTAGCAACATAAAGTTGTATCACTACAAACAAAAACTGTACCATCAAGTGAACATTACTCCTTGTTTCACATAATAATGATTTATTTCAGTTATGTCTTTGTCTAAATATTTCCATTACGCAAATGTTTCATTTCACGAACATAAGACAATGATCCATCAGCTGAATGTTCATACATTACTGCCAGACTCTTCTTCCTTCTACTCAGATTATTGTGATCCATATTCCATAATATTTACAACATAAAAATGAGAAAATGTTACTTTACTTAAGTCACGAAATTATGTTTTGTGTGAAATATTTCCTCAACTAAACGAAAGTTTACAATAAAATGTGACTCGAATTAAACTTGACACAAAGTGTAACAATACTTCCTGGTGAATGTCGACATAATTCAATGTAATAATTGTGATCAAGAACGGATTTGAACTTTTTATAAACAATTCACATTGATAACAACATGAAGAAAGTATCGCGGATGTGTGGCGGCAGAAGAGTTAAGATGGCAGATAAGGGCAGGTCGTCAGCTCAGTGTTACCAAGAAACATCCTCATGATTCGTGATCCATAATGGTAGCGGTTTGTATTACCTACGTCATGTGTGGCTATATATTGTGAGCCTCCACCACCTGTCATCACAACTCCAGAGGCCGTTGCACCAACAACAACTACCTCGTCACCTGAAGTATCTTGAAACACAATTATTACGTCTTGACAAACATCAACATGTCACACCATCAACATGCAGGCGACGTTCATGACTGCAGTAGTCTTCTCCCTGGCCTCCCTCTCAAAGTCGTTGCCTCTCCACAGCGAGTCGTCGGCTCAAGCAGTCATTGTTAACGGCACGTCGGTCAATATTGCCTACTTGGACGAAGCCTTTGTGTTCTGCAGGGCGGAGGTGTTCACCACAGACAACCTCAACCACTACCAAGTACAGTGGCGGTACTCCACACATGACCTGGTGGCCAGATGGTCCACCAACAACCGCTACGTGTACTCTCTGGGCATCGGTACCCACCTGCCCCACTCCTACCTCGTCTTCCACGACTTCTTGAGCAAATACGCCGGAGACTACACGTGTGTTCTCCTTAACAACGGAGCGGAGGTAGCCGCTACAACCATCAACGTCTACTGATGCTGCCATCACCCCAATCCTCGGCGGCCGCCACCCATCATCATCATCATCATCATCACCACCAACATCATCATCATATTTATTATATATTTATTACATTATCCATATAAGGATACATAATATTTCTGAATGGAATCTCTGTTAATACTTATACAGTTGTCTCAAGTATTTATGTATAAATATATTAATTAATTTTAAAATACATTGTGTTATAACCTTTATTGTTTCTAGTTGTCCAAATCTAAGTATTTTTGTCATCAATGAAGTAAATACTGTACTGGCAGGTAAAGTGTGTGATGCTTCCGCACACACCAAAAGTAAGTACTTGCACTACTAGTGACTTCTGGCTGAGACACCTGTCCCACATATAATAATACGGCAGGACATCAACTCTTCTTAAATAAACTTCCTCCCGTTGTCCTTTGATCTCACTAAGGCAGTTATAAATAGTTCTTCAAACTGCTCCTCACACCACACGTCTGTAGCTTCCTTCAGCTCCTCGTCATCATAAGAACATAAGAAAATAAGGAGTCTGCAATAGGCCGGTTGGCCTGTGCATGGCAGCTCCTGTTGAGAGTTACTACCACTCTCTATATCATCCATGAATCTATCTAGCCTCCTTTTAAATTTTCCAGCTTCTAGCACTTACTTCAAAGTTGCTAAGGTTGTTCCACTCGTCTACCACCCTATTTGTGAACCATTTCCTTCCTATCTCCCTCCTAAACCTAAACTTATCCAACTTAAATCCGTTGCTACGAGTTCTATCCTTCTTGGATAATATAAGAACTTCATCTATATCTCCTTTATTGATTCATTTCACTCATTTAAATACGTCTATCATATCTCCTCGCACTCTTCGTCTTTATAGGGAATGCAAGTTTAGTTTTTTTAATATATCTTGATATGGAAGGTTTCTAAGTCCCGGAATCATTTTCGTCATTCTTCGCTGCACCGACTCCAGTGAATTGATATCCATTCTATAATAAGGGCACCAGAACTGAACAGCATAATAGAGGTGCGGCCTGAGAAGCGGAAGATATAGTTGAAATACGACCTCCGCTCTCTTAGTACTTACACTTTTAGATATAAAACCTAATACTCTGTTTGCCTTATTTTGAACATTAGTGTACTGTTACCTAGGCCGTATGTTCGGGCTTACAAGTACACCTTAAGTCTCTTTCACAAGTCGACTTCTCTAGGTTGATGTTGTTAAGGCTATATACATTGACAGTATTTGTTCTTCCAATATTAAGTACGCTGCACTAGCTGGTGTTGAATTTCATTTGCCAATCTGACTACTCCTGCAGAATATTTAAATCCTCCTGTAGTGGATTTGCATCCTACTCTGAATTAATCTGCCGCCCTATTTTGGTGTCATCCGCAAACTTGCTTATGTCACTGCTGATCCCAGTATCTAGATCGTTTATGTAGATTATGAACAAGAGTGGGCCCCGTACTGACCCCTCGGGAACCCCACTGGTTACACTGCCCCACTCAGATTTATTATCAT
>NW_024724960.1:0-5000 GCF_018991925.1 Homarus americanus
TGTTATTATACATTTTATCATGAAGAGTTAAGCTGCATGAAGAGGTATAAACTGTGTCCAAGTAGATGTTCTTACAACGTCAACACTGAGGTCTGAGCTGCACGAAACATAAATGCAAAAATAAACATAGGTCAGGCTGCTGTTCACTACAAATGTCATCATTGCTGTTCATTACAAATGTCATCATTAAGAGATATCTTGCATGAAACAAAGTAAACTGGGACCAGGGAACCATTCAATACAAATGCAACACGCTGCCTTGGTGTTCTACATTAGCATAAATCGAGGTAGAATGTGTATATTGCAACTGAATGTTAAATCTGGGTGAATAGACAACGGTATTGAGTTTCAGGTGCAGGCAAATTGCATGATACATCAGTGTTGAGAACATGTGCTGTTTAGTCCGAGAGCTTGAGGGAGTGTGTGTGTGTGTGTTATAGCAGCTCTAAGAGGTGAACTGTAATGTATACATCAGCCGCCTCAGGTGATGTGAATTGTCGGAACCTTATAAATATTCTAACAATAAAATGAAAATCAAGGCAAAATTCTATCTATCGCAGTAATACATAATAAAATAAACAATTACTGATCATTAAGCAACATACCAATATAAAGCTGTACAGTAAAAACAGACCTCACGTACACTGTAATAGTACTGTACTACTGTAACATGTGGCGAGAAAGACCTGATACATTCTACTGTGATCAGACAATGGTAACAGCAGCGAGGTGTTTGATAGACTGCGAGTAATGTCAACAAATACACACACACAGACTCTCTTGATCAAAGGACAGATTCTTTACACTGTTAAACAATTAGAGGCTTCAGTCTCACGTGTTAAATTATGGATTATACTGAACAAAAATATCCCCTTAACCGTGCTGTAGTGGTCCGATACAACCAATAAAATAAATACCGAACAAAAACGAATATCTTGTTCCAGTATCCTGTACCAGGGAGTCCGGAATTCAGAGTTGTTTTATTGTATGTATAAGAGTCAACATATTCACATCTCATCCGATCATGGTGGGGAGGCGGGTGGGGGGGCGTCTTGGCAAGTCTTCATACAATTATTTACCTTGCCTCTGTCTCCCACCAGTAATTAAAGACTTGGTAATAAGATCCAATTCCAGGGAGGTGTTTCGCTAATGCAGCTGAATGGATAATTGTCTGATTTTCTTGAGTCCTTCCTTTAACACCGGGTCACACAACTCCCTAAGTGAGTGTTGTTGTGGCAGCCTCTTCCTCCCTCACCAGCCTCCAGACAACCACCTTAGAACAAACTCAAGCATCATTTGCATGGTGAGAGGAGAGACGGGGCCGTGATAGTGAGCGGTCCATCATATACCCTGACAGTTTTTACCTTAGCCCCGGACACTTTCAGCCTCTTAAAGTCTAGTCATCCATCAAGCCTTCGTGTTTACTGACGTCATCGTTCACCACTACTTAATATCTTCCTTGGTTTTTGTTTTAATGTATTTCAGGTCTTTAGGAACCAATGAGCCGGTCTTAATATTTACACAAGACCATAAACATTGGAACTATTATGACGTGTTTTATTACTCTCGCTAAGGGGTCGTGGTAGTAGTAGGAGGGATGCCGGTTTATTTTATATATGTAACTATGTGGTCAACTAAATGTGTATGTTAGTAGTTGCAACGTGAATACTTATTATTATTAGTAGTAGTAGTAGTACTATTACTATTATTATTATTATTACTATTATTATAGCTACTGATATTAGCCTATCATTATTATTACTGCAATGCCGACAATGTTGTTGATCAAAATGTTGCAAGTACTTAACAAAACAATTCTTCTGTTTTTCCTTCTCTATTTTCCTCTCTACCATCACCCTAACCTCTCCTCACCTCCATCACCCTAACCTCTCCTCACCTCCATCACCCTAACCTCTCCTCACCTCCATCACCCTAACCTCTCCTCACCTCCATCACCCTAACCTCTCCTCACTTCCATCACCCTAACCTCTCCTCACCTCCATCACCCTAACCTCTCCTCACCTCCATCACCCTAACCCCTCCTTCCCTCCATTACCCTAACCCCTCCTTCCCTCCTTAATCATTCCAGTGTCCATCTTGTTACCTTATCTCTCCCTTCCCTTTCCTCTCTCTCTCAATTTCCTTCTCCTCACCCCACTTTTCCTGCCATTATCCCATTCAATCCAATTATCTTTCGTCTTCTTTCCTCTTCCATCCTACCACTTACCTCCCTCCTCTTCCATCCTACCACTTACTTCCCTCCTCTTTCATCCTAGCACTTACTTCCTTCCTCTTTCATCCTACCACTTACTTCCCTCCTCTTCCATTCTAGACACTTACGTCCTTCCTCTTTCATCCTACCATTTTCTTCCCTCCTCATTGATCCTAGACACTTACTTCCCTCCTCTTTCATCCTACCACTTTCTTCCCTCCTCATTGATCCTAGACACTTACTTCTCTCCTCATTGATCCTAGACACTTACTTCCTTCCTCTTTCATCCTACCACTTATTTCCTTCTACTCTATCTCTACCACTTAGTTCCACTCCGTCCTCCACAGATCAAGGGTGAGTCAGTGCAGTGTTATGTGTGGTGGTGCTTGAGTGTTACCTCACCTGGTGATGATCCTCGCACGAGTCTCAATTAAGATATGACTCAACACCTGTTCCTCTTCGCTACTTTACCTGTGTGTGTGTGTGTGTGTGTGTGTGTGTGTGTGTAGAACATGCCACGTTTCGTGCCCTTACCTAACACTCACGCTCATCTATGGCATGATGACAGGGGGGGGTGAGGGGTAAAGTGTGAGGGGTGAGGGGTAAAGTGTAAGGGGTGAGTGTTCAGTGTTGAGGGGCGAAGGGCGAGGACCTCCCCAGTTGTTATGAACCCAAGTTAAAAATAGAGACTAATTCATTTGTTATTTTGTCATCCTTTTCCATGACTCACAATCAGCATCACCGTCTGTTTCGGGTTTTATTCTGAAACACTGTTGTGGGGCTACTGATCAGAGTAAACCATAGCACATCAGAGTGTGTTGGGGAGGAGCAGAGCACACCAGAATGTGTTGGGGGTGGAGCAGAGCACATCAGAGTGTGTTGGGGAGGAGCAGATCACATCAGAGTGTGTTGGGGAGGAGCAGAGCACATCAGTGCGTGTTGGGAAGGAGCAGATCACATCAGAGTGTGTTGGGGAGGAGCAGAGCACATCAGTGTGTGTTGGGGAGGAGCAGAGCACATGAGAGTGTGTTGGGGAGGAGCAGAGCACACCAGAATGTGTTGGTGGTGGAGCAGAGCACATCAGAGTGTGTTGGGGAGGAGCAGAGAACATCAGAGTGTGTTGGGGAGGAGCAGATCACATCAGAGTGTGTTGGGGAGGAGCAGAGCACATCAGTGTGTGTTGGGGAGGAGCAGAGCACATCAGAGTGTGTTGGGGAGGTGGGTAACATATCAGAGAAGGTTAGACTAAGATAGAGAGAGTGTGGATAAGTTAGGCCAAAGTTGAGTGACATAAATATTAAATGATTGTGTGACCGGGAGGAGGAGATGGCTGCCTCACTCTATGCATTTGGCGAAATTTTTACAGCACATTGAATTATCTTCACTATTATTACTTTTAACTATTACTGAATAAACAATACAACTTAACGTGCCGATAATGTCAATTATAATAAAGATATCCAAGGTGTTCACTATTCCGGAGCAAGTAAGAAAATAACGGTACAGTAAATAGTATTTTACCTCTATCAATATGCACTAAGTAACACAACACAGCGCATTGCAAGGCAGCACAACGCAACGCAATACAAAGCAATGAAACGACACAAAACAAAGTATCGCAACACAACACAAGGCACTACAATTATTGAACAAATTTACATTCATTGGTTGGTCACCCTTCACTGAATACATACATTTCTAATACTAATTTTACCAGATTTTCGTTAAGTATTAGAGCATAAAATTTTCCTTCACATTTAGTTATTGTGTGGCGAAGCTGTGGAGGTGTGTGTGTGTGTGTGTGTGTGTGTGTGTGTGTGTGTGTGTATTAAGCTCCCTTGTTTCCCATTATGACCTCGAACGCAAATAATTATTGGATTCCATTCATATTTCTACAGTATATTAAAATTAGCTTCCCTCTGACCTTACCAACAGCCCTCTGCCTTCTCACTTGACCGCCCTCTCACTTGACCGCCCTCTCCCCTCTACCTTTTCTCTTGAACATTCTCTCCCCTTTTCCCCTCTGTCTTGAACACCCTCTCATCTCCCCTCTCTCTTGGACACCTTCCTCTTGAGTGTGTGTGTGAGATTGCCAGCTGAAGAGAGAGGGGGGGGGTACGAAGAGGGGGAGAGGGAAGTGTGAGAGGTCCAAGAGGAGGGAGGGAAGGAAGGAAGGAAGGAAGGAGAGGAGGAGGAGGAGGAGGGAGTGTGAGAGTGCCAGAACGAGGTTGGAGGAGTGTGTGAGTGCCAGGAGGGAGGGAGAGAGAGGAGGAGTGGAGGGGGAGTGTGAGTGCCAGGTGGGAGGGAGAGAGAGGAGGAGTGGAGGGGGAGTGTGAGTGCCAGGAGGTAGGGAGAGAGGGAATGTGACCAGACAAAATATGAGAACAAATCTGAAAATCCGGTTTCTCTATACATCAAATATAGGGATAAAATGGTAGGAAGGGAGAGACAGAGTTAGTGGGGGGGGGGAGAAGGGGCGTGTCATAGAAGAGGGAGAGAGAAGTGTGAATATACCAGGGAGGGAGGGTACCAGGCAGGCAGGGAGGGGAAGGCTGTCAGTTTTCATGTTAAACGTCAGTGAGTGATAATACCCGCTATCATATAAAGGGAACAGAATTTAAAAGCTTTACCGTATATAATATGATGTGGCTGCACGTTTCCATCACACAGTTCAGTAAAGTGGTTACGCTATTATCATTATTTTTTTTAAGCCTTGGATTCCATAAACTTGATGATGTGGCCTCGTAGAGAATACCATATTACTTTGTCTGTTTTGTGGGGTGAATGA
>NW_024724960.1:7500-21641 GCF_018991925.1 Homarus americanus
AGAAACAGTACCATGTGACATAGTGACATGGCTTAGAAATAAAGAAGACTATTATTATTAACAGTAGTTGTAGTACTTATTTACAAGGATATAAAAACAAAACAACGGGTAATTTTTTTTTCAATTTTATTGATTTTTTTACATATCAGTTAAGGCAGGGCACCTTGGGGACTCGAACAACAAATCCTGTAAAACTACCAGTAGGTTTGCGGGACTTCTTTGGTGTTATATCCTTGGGCCACCCGTTCTCCTGGGGTACCTGGGTGGGCTTGCGGGGCACACGTTGACGGGGTTCTCTCTGGGGCTTGGGTGTAAGGGAAGCCAAAGCATGGTTGGGCTTGCGGGGCACTCGTTGACGGGGTTCTCTCTGGGGCTTGGGTGTAAGGGAAGCCAAAGCATGGTTGGGCTTGCGGGGCACTCGTTGACGGGGTTCTCTCTGGGGCTTGGGTGTAAGGGAAGCCAAAGTATGGTTGGGCTTGCGGGGCACTCGTTGACGGGGTTCTCTCTGGGGCTTGGGTGTAAGGTAAGCCAAAGTTTGGCTGCTTTCTTCAGCTTCAACCAACTCCAGCCATGAGAGGCTGGAGCTGGTGAAACAAGAGATGTCCAATTTCTCAAAGTAAGTCATAACGACAACTTACCCTTGACCAGCAGTTCTTCTACTGAGGTCAAGTTGAAATTCGGCCACGAACTTCAAAATCTTGCGAAAAAAAATTAATGAGGTTGGAACATTGCCAAGTAGGTGAGACGTAAAGTAGTTTTATAGTGAAGTGAGTACTGATTGGTGTAGATGCTTATAGAGCCTTATAGTGAGGTGAAAAGTGAAGATATTGTGTATAGTGACTTATGGTGAGGTGAATAGTGAAGATGTTGTGTATAGTACCTTATGGTGAAGTGAATAGTGAAGATGTTGTGTATAGTGCCTTATAGTGAAGTGAATAGTGAAGATGTTGTGTATAGTGCCTTATAGTGAAGTGAATAGTGAAGATGTTGTGTATAGTGCCTTATAGTGAAGTGAATAGTGAAGATGTTGTGTATAGTGCCTTATAGTGAGGTGAATAGTGAAGATGTTGTGTATAGTGCCTTATAGTGAAGTGAATAGTGAAGATGTTGTGTATAGTGCCTTATGGTGAAGTGAATAGTGAAGATGTTGTGTATAGTGCCTTATGGTGAAGTGAATAGTGAAGATGTTGTGTATAGTGCCTTATAGTGAAGTGAATAGTGAAGATGTTGTGTATAGTGCCTTATAGTGAAGTGAATAGTGAAGATGTTGTGTATAGCGCCTTATAGTGAAGTGAATAGTGAAGATGTTGTGTATAGTGCCTTATAGTGAAGTGAATAGTGAAGATGTTGTGTATAGTGACTTATAGTGAAGTGAATAGTAAAGATGGTGTGCATAGTGCCTAATGGTGAAGTGAATAGTGAAGATGTTGTGTATAGTGCCTTATAGTGAAGTGAATAGTAAAGATGGTGTGTATAGTGCCTTATAGTGAAGTGAATAGTGAAGATGTTTATTGTGCCTTATAATGAAAAGAATAGTGAAGATGGTGTGTATAGTGCCTTATAGTGAAGTGAATAGTGAAGATGTTGTGTTTTTACCTTATAGTGAAGTGAATAGTGAAGATGTTTATTGTGTCTTATAGTGAAGTGAATAGTGAAGATGTTTATTGTGTCTTATAGTGAAGTGAATAGTGAAGATGTCGTGTATAGTGCCTGGCCAATTGCACTGGTTAACCATTACCCCGGAATACGATCTGCAAATCGATTAACATCCAGGCACTTACACACCCACCCACAGACCCAGCCTCACAAAACCACCCACACGCCCCCACCCACAGCTAGACGAAAACGCGGGCATAGTGAGTAAGGGGAAGGAAGTTAAACAAACAAGTGAAATGTACCAATGAGGGACCTGTTTACTAACACACACACACACACACACACACACACACACACACACACAGGTTATGGTCAACTACAGAAAATTTTTGATTACAGACAATCACACTAACAAAACAATTGCTCATTACTATATAGAAAATTTTGATTACAGACAAACACACTAACAAAACAATTGCTCATTACTATATATCCTTCCGTTCTTCCCTTCCCCTCTCCCTCTTCTTCTTTCTCCTCCTCCTTCTCTTCTCCCACTGGTAGAGAGAGATGGTGTGTGTGTGTGTGTGTGTGTGTGTGTGTGTAGAACCATTCGTACGCCTACAAATTTGCCAGACATTGACCCTGGAAGCTGACCTCTTTCAGTGGATCTTGAACGCCCACAACAACGCCCCTCCCCCCCCACAACAGCCTCTCTCTCTCTCTCTCTCTCTCTCTCTCTCTCTCTCTCTCACTCACTCTCTTTCTCACAACAGTAAAAAAAAATTTATCCCTGTCATTTTAGCTTTTACTTATCCATTATTGTGTGTATGAATGTTAGCTTCATTTACTCTTGATTATTATTATCTATGTTAATGACACACACACACACACACACTCACACACACACACACACACACACCCTGGTCGTAAGAGATAAACAGGAGGAAAAGAAGAAGGGGATAGCTGACAAAAGGTGATAATGAGGGAGGGAGAGAGAGATGAAAGATTAGGAATAATGAAGGAAATTAGAATAGAATGGAGGGAACAGACGCAGCGAGAGAGTGTTAATGGGAACATGAGACAAAGACAATACCGAATGAAAGGGAGTAAAGATAGATTGATAAAGAGAGAGAGAGAGAGAGAGAGAGAGAGAGAGAGAGAGAGAGAAGAAGAAGAGGGAGGGAGGGAGTGTGGGAGGACAAGTGGTGTAAGACAGGTGGTGATGTCACTCCACCTCCTCCACCGGAGTTGTGTGTGTGTGTGTGTGTGTGTGTGTGTGTGTGTGTGTGTGTGTGTGTGTTTGTGTTTGTTTCAATGTTCTATAATTATCATTGACCTGGCTCTTAGGTTAGGTTAGGTTAGGTTAGGAGCTGCGGGGCTATGCATCACTTTATTACGGATATAATTTTATTGCTTAATCGTCTTACATATAATTAAGGAGAAGGGGATAATGTTATAGATATTAATGAGTACAATTAGAGGTAAGAGGGCCAGGTAAGAGGGCCAGGTAAGAGGGCCAGGTAGGAGGGCCAAGGTATAGGAAGGCCAGGGTAATGCAGAGACGTGTGATGGATGAAGGAAATTAAAAGCTAAATCACACACACACACACACACATTGGTTATACTAAGACCATTGTGTTGTGTGTCAATTGGTTCTCGTTCAACCTTGTATATGTTTGTTGTTTTAGCCATGTTAGTCTGATTAAGAAGAGGTTAATCATCCTGGCTCATTCCTCCGTCCGTCAGTGAGTGAGTGACAAAGACCTATATAGAGGGAGCCTGTGTCACCGCTCATCATGTTGACTTTAACATTGTGAAGGGAAAAAAATAAACATTAAATATTGACTCAGGCATTATGAAAATTAAACACTAGAGCCGTCACCCAATTTTCTTGAGAGGAGCGTGTGTTTTGTGTGTGTCCTCTCTCTCTCTCTCTCTCTCTCTCTCTACGTGTTTTGTTTTGTTTAGAAAACTTTTGATTGAGGCAGAAAATGACTCTTAACTTTGGCTATTTCACTGCTGTTCGGTGATGAGGTGTGTCGTTTGCTGTGTTGGTTGTTGTCATTGCTGTACTGTGCTATGGAGTTCTGTTAGTCACTGCTGTGCTGTGCTGTGAATTTATCTTAGTCACTGCTGTACTGTGCTGTGATTTTATCTTAGTCACTGCTGTACTATGGAGTTCTGTTAGTCACTGCTGTACTGTGCTGTGGAGTTATCTTAGTCACTGCTGTACTGTGGAGTTCTGTTAGTCACTGCTGTACTGTGCTGTGGAGTTATCTTAGTCACTGCTGTACTGTGGAGTTCTGTTAGTCATTACTACTACTACACTACGATGCTGGCTGTCTCTTATCTTCAATCATATTAGAACAAACACCGAAAACACGTGAAACAAAAACACCACTAAACACCGAAAACGTGTGAAACATGAAAACAACACCCACTATACACCGAAAATACGTGAAACAAAAACACCACTAAACACCGAAAACACGTGAAAGATAAAAAAAAAAACCCACGAGAAACAGATGTAAAAAAAAAAAGACTATTGACTTGTCCCCGCGAGAATTATGGTAATAAAGGAAACATTTAACTTTATGATTAAAAAGAAAAAAAATGTATGTCCTTTGGTGCATACAGTAAAAACGCAGGAAAGAGAAAAAAAAAGAATAATGAAATGCAGTTTAGTCCTTTGGTTTTATTTATTTATTTATTTATTTATTTATTTAAAGACTCGGAAGCGTTATTTGTTTTTGTTTTTCGATACAAACAAAAAACAAATACAATATGATATTTTTTTTATGTAATCGCCCTCCCTCCCCACAACCCGCCCCCTCCCCCACAATTACCCCCTCCCCCACAATTGCCCCCTCCCCCACAATTACCCCATTCCCCACAATTGCCCCCCTCCCTTAAAAAAATCCTGTGTTTATGAGATAGCATTGTGCGTTACGTCACTGTTATTTATACCACTCAGCGATGGAGGGGGTGGGGTTATGACCTGTCTGTCTGTCCTAAATTTCTCTCTCTGGTTTATTCATCGCAAAACAATAAAGGAAATGCAGTGAAACCTCCATATAACGGACTATATGGAGGAAGAGAGTCCGTTATATTTAGGTTTCACTGGGATATACGTAGACAATGTGGACCCTCGGTGGCCGTACTGTAAGGTGCCGCTGTAGGGTGTAAGCTATAGTAGGTTCACATTAATTTGCTGGATTTATGTAATTTTGTAATTGTTAAACCCAGTTAATTGGTGTTTATATATGATATTTAAATAATAAAACACCTAAACCCTTAAGACTAGGAAACACTAAACCTAAAATGGTAATTAGTAATGACAGGTATTTATTTCCTTAACATTATCATTATTAGTTGAAAATATTAAATTAAAAAAAAAAATTGTAAACATTTCTTTTTCTCGCCTTTGTTGACAAGTCACAAACTTCCGGGATTATACCGATGCTAATTTACATTTTTATTAACATTGTTTCTCGAGTCTTGTGTGTGTGTGTCGCCTCCAGGAGATTATTGCATATTTTTAAGATGACTTCTCGCTGCCTGATCCTCTGTCGTGGCGCCCAGAGCAGGAGGCAGGAGCTGATGGAAGGACATTTAGGAATTTCAGAAAACTGTTTATATATCACCAAGTGTGTAAGAAGTGTAACACGACTCTGGGCCGGAGATATAGAGCTGGGTATTACATCTCTTAAGCTTCGTCTTACATAGGATATAATGGGGGTGCTCAATAAACTAGCTCCTTTGCGTTGCTTGAAGAAAACGCCCAAACTCTCCTGTGTAGTGAACTATACACCACTAACTCACATGTAGAGTGTGTGTTACGTAGAGTGTGAAGACTAACAGTAGTGAAGAAATACAGTTCTGATAATATTATTAGGATTTATGTGAGCGTCAGGTAGAAAATCATAAAGAGAAATGCAGTATTTTGTTTGGGTTGGTCTCTCTCTCTCTCTCTCTCTCAACAACAACAACAACACACTTGTCCTTGATTTTCAGTATTACACACACACACACACACACACACTGCAAAGAAGTCCCACTACCCAACCAAATTACAACACCTGAAGCAGACCAACATCAGTCAATGGTATGGTAAGCTTAAAGAACTCTGTGGACTAAACAATAAGACACACCCCCTCCCCTTCCTTAGCCATCTCACTAATGTTGACGCAGCTGAGCAAACAAATAACCATTTCGCTACTATATGCCAGACGCTCCCCCGGCTTGACACAACCACTCTCCCTGCTTACCTACCAGCCCCCCTTCCCACTGACTTAGTAGAAGAATTTGAAGTAGCAAAACGCCTGGACAAACTAAAATTAAAACGCTCTACCACCCCCATTGACTTACCAATGAAACTCTTCAAGGAGTTCTCCCCGGAGCTTGCTAAACCCCTATGCTCCATCATCAATGCTTCTCTCAGTCAAGCCAGATGCCCAGCTGACTGGAAGACCTCTTATGTATCACCAGTGCCCAAGTCAACCAGCCCACAATCCTTAAATCAGCTACGACCTATTGCAATCACCACAATACCCAGCCTAATCTGTGAAAGTTTTGTGTTCGACTGGGCTTATGCTGATATTGCAGGAGTCGTAGACCCTCAGCAATTTGGCAACATGAAAACTTCCTCCACCACTCACTGTCTTGTCAGCTCGATATACCGCCATCTCGAGAAACGAAAACGTCTGTAGCTGTCGCCTTCATTGATTTCACTCGTGCTGTCTGACCTAGTCGACCACAATATAATCAATATCAACAGCTTATTGGACCCGGGCTTCGGAGAAGTCTTATACTATGGCTTATAGGACTTCCTCAGTGACCGACGCCAAGCTGTACGCTTCCGAGGGCTGTCTCCACCTTCAGTCACTCACCTGTGGCGTCCCCCAAGGCACCAAGATGGACCACTCTGCTTCCTTATGCTCATCAATGATGCCCTAAGAGAAACCCCAGCTCGCTGGAAATATGTCGATGACTCCACCTGGCTGGGATCAGCGTCAACAATTCTGCTCCTAACTATACCGCCCTTCAGGATTTATTGAACAGTCTCCAAAACTGGGCCACCAACAACCATGTCACCATCAACCATACCAAGACCATGGTTATGCACATCAACCTCTCCTCCGACATTGTCCCACCTCCTTCCATTACTCTAGGTCCGAACACACTCCAGGTTGTAGATTCCACGAAGCTCCTCGGCGTCACCATAGACAACAAATGAAATTGGAAACCACACGTCAGTGAAGTTATCAAATCCTCCAGTTTCCGTCTCCACCTCCTACGCCGACTCAAGTCCCTCGGAGTTCCTGCACACGAGCTCCTCAGTGTTTACACAACATTCATATCTAAGCTCAATGGCGCCTCCCCCCACCTGGTCTTCTCCTCCCTAAAATGCCACACAACGTAAACACTTGAAAAGCGCAAAAGAGGCACATGCAAGATTATTCTTCCCTTCCTAATACTCCATATCAAGAAGCGCTTTTTTCCCTGTGGTTATCAGTGCATATACCTAGATCACAAGTACCTATGAGTGATTTATTACACTATACTAATACCATACTATATCACCCTATATCACATTTTACTTCTTATATCACACCACACGAAGCATATATAATTACATAGACCTATAGTATATTTATATATATATATATATATATATATATATATATATATATATATATATATATATATATATATATATATATATATATATTGATAAAATCACACGGGAAAATGGAAACAACGGAGTACCTTAGCTTTCGTCTTTATTCAAGACATCTTCAGAGGCAACTGGATTACATGGATAGAGAGAGGCTTAAATATACAGGGTGACCTTAAAAACATGAGGTCAGGTCATAATAATGACATCCACTAATCCCCACACCAACACACACGTAGAGGAGCTTAAGAGAAGGGTGGTGACGTGACTAGCCAGGTCAGGTCAGAAAAAAGGGACCCACAAAATAACTATCATACATCTAGATCAAAGGTTTTCAAAGCATTTTTAACCTTGGGCCACTGACAAATAAATTTATGTAACATATCAGTTTTGAACTGACCATCACTAAGGTTTATTGATTTTAATTCCTTAATCAAACTTCATCTTTCTGTGACACAAGATGATTTGAATACTTCTAAGCTTTTTTCCCAAGCAATGGGGTGATTATTATTCCTAACATGAACGAACAAGGCACTGCTTTCAGATGCAGTTCTGATATTATACTTATGTTGTTTGATTCTGAGCTGCAGTGTTTTTCCTGTCTGACCTACATAATTACAATTACATTTGCTACATGGAATACAATAAACACTTCCATTTACATTCAAACTTGGGCTATTCCTTATTAACATATTGGTAATGGTTGAGCCATACTTGAAAACAAAATTAATATTTAGAAGCTTGAGGGACCGACCTAACGGGACAAATTCATTACGATAGGGCAGAGTCAAAATATTCTTAAGTGTAGGAACTTGTCTGGTTTGAGAGGAATGAAAGGATTTTTTAGCCCTTTTAAAACAACGATCAACAAACACAGAAGGGTACCCGAGTTTCTGTGCAACATCTATCACAATTCGCCATCAGTTACATAAGTTGTATATATGACCCCTGCACCACTAAGGAAAAGATCGTGTTGCCTGACTCACGCACGCACTTGATGATAATGAGGATACGAGTCATTAATTTTTCCCCCAGTAGTGTTCATTCAGTGGTGTGTGTGTGTGTCCCTCTCATACGTTCACTTACCCGAGACGAAATAAAACCCCCACATTTACACTGTCGACAACTAACGTGTAGGAATATCAACCAAGAAGCAACATAAATACTGGTATAATTTGATCCCACCAACCACGGTCACCAGCAGTATAATTAATGGTGTTACAGGTATATAATTCCCCTTTCAACAACCTTGAACCTACCCTTCCATAATTTTTGTATAGTTATTATCTCTTGTTTGGACCTATCTTGAGTACGCGAATAAAGAGGTTTGTTAATAAAGCTTAGGAATACACGGAAGCAAATAATTTATTCACCTCAATTAGTTTCAAATGTAAAAAAATCTACCTGTATTATTATTATATAGTCTATCTTAGTCTTTATATGACCAGTAATAACAACATTGAATGTAATTAATCTAAAAAAAGAATATTCATCATTTTCTTCATTTCTTCTCACATTGAATCACTTAATTTTTTCTACTGTCAGAAATTATCACAAAATC
The DNA here is from genome assembly GCF_018991925.1 of Homarus americanus. NCBI lineage: Eukaryota > Metazoa > Arthropoda > Malacostraca > Decapoda > Nephropidae > Homarus > Homarus americanus. The sequence continues at coordinate 16,335 of NW_024724960.1, forward strand.
TACGTTGTTTCCATACATAACAAATAAATCTCCCTGGAGCCTTTTATCACGCTGGGGGTGGAGGAGTGACTCGGCGGGTAAGCAACAAACATACAGTACGACTCCGCCTCAGGCATTATGGCCACATTTGACAAGGTTGGCTCTACACCCAGGAGGTCGCTACACCCAGTTACGCCGCCCATTAATTCACACGACACACAGGATTACCGACACCCAGAAGGTTACTACAATGAAATACACTTAGATTAGACGAGATGCAGGTTCACTTAAGTTTAGATTACATTCCGGATTACACGAAAAAAACAGACTAGGTAACTCATTATGTCCACAGGTACCAGACTACAGCAAGATACACAGGGATCGATTACACACACACACACACACACACACACACACACACACACACACACACACACACACACACACACGGACAAGGCTGCAGTCGTTTTTCTTGGAATTAGATGTTTGCCAAGGTATTGATTTCCTTCCTCACTAGTAGACGCTAAACCTGAAGTGTAATGTATAGTGAATGACGATTTTATATTTAATATCTGATGAATGCGAAGAACAGATTACAAAAACAAAAAATAAATGATTAAATTTACCAAAAATTTTAATGGACTTGATTTTGTTTAGTTTGGTCTTCAAAATCCGAAATAGACGAAAAGGCGATCCATTGAATCTTTAAAAAAAAAAGCGAAAAATAAACTAAAAGAAATTGGTAAAAAAGGCAAAAAAGAAGGATGAAATATAAAAAGTAGAAAAGGAAAAAGAGGAAACTTGATAAGCAACAAACCAGCTGTTACAATGCGAAAGCGTCACCGATAATTCTACGGACGTTATTCTCCGCGTTTTATTAGGTCTTGACGAGTGCTCAATTACCATTACTACCACCTCCACCACCACTATTACCACCACAAACATCGCAATTACCAATAACACCACCAACACCAATATTACCACCACCAACACCACCACTATTACCACCACCACCACCACCAACACCACCATTATCACAACCACTATCACCACTATCATTACTACCACTACCTGCACCACTATGACCACCACCACCACCTTGCTACTTAACACATGCTGGGGACATAGTTAATGGCCCCGCCTGACAATGAGGGAAACTTAGTCACCACACAATAGATGGAGGAATATTGTGTGTGTGTGTGTGTGTGTGTGTGTAATAATAATAATAATAATAACAATAATTAACGGTTTATTGAAAGAGCTTGGCAGCCAGAAGGCTGAAAATATACAGTTACATATTTGGGGAATGGGTTTCGAATTACAAATAATATACAAGTAACATAAGTGACACAAATAAGACATATAATAACTAGGATGGGGGAAAAGCTCAAACTACAGTTCATTTCCAACATAGTGACAGTGCAAGGAGTAGTGTTTACTTGGAGGAATATTAATTCGGTTTATTACAAAGGATGATAATTTTTACAATGGTTGGGACTGGGCTGTTCTTATAGCGACCAGTTCGTGCACGTATGGCTGGATGCGGTTGTGGTGTCGAACAGCACCTTTCGGACCAGGGATCTCAGGTAGTAGAGCCGGTGTCGATGGTGTAGAAGCTTCTTACCAAATTTGCAGATGAGGTCGTGGTGATGGTCAGTGAGAGTCGAAAGGGTCAGTGTGTTGAGCGCTTCTTGATATGTGGAGTAGGAAGGAGAGAGAATAATCTTGCATGCCCTCTTTTGCACTTTTTCTAGGTGTTTACGTTGTGTGGCATTTAGGGAGGAAGACCAGGTGGGGGAGTCATAGGTGAGCTTGGGAAGTATGAATGTTGTGTAAACACCGAGGAGCTCGTGTGCAGGAACTCCGAGGGACTTGAGTCGGCGTAGGAGGTGGAGACGGAAACTGGAGGATTTGATAACTTCACTGACGTGTGGTTTCCAATTTAGTTTGTTGTCTATGGTGACGCCGAGGAGCTTCGTGGAATCTACAACCTGGAGTGTGTTCGGACCTAGAGTAATGGAAGGAGGTGGGACAATGTCGGAGGAGAGGTTGATGTGCATAACCATGGACTTGGTATGGTTGATGGTGACATGGTTGTTGGTGGCCCAGTTTTGGAGACTGTTCAATAAATCCTGAAGGGCGGTATGGTTGGGAGCAGAATTGTTGACGCTGATCCCAATGGTGGAGTCGTCGACATATTTCCAGCGAGCAGGGGTTTCTCTTAGGGCATCATTGATGAGCATAAGGAAGCAGAGTGGTCCCATCTTGGTGCCTTGGGGGACGCCACAGGTGAGTGACTGAAAGGTGGAAACAGCCCCTCGGAAGCGTACAGCTTGGCGTCGGTCACTGAGGAAGTCTGTAAGCTATGGTATAAGACTTTCTGAAGCCCGAGGTCAATATTTTGTTGATGATTATATTGTGGTCGACTAGGTCGAACGCTTTAGTGAAATCAATGAAGGCGACAGCTACAGACGTTGTTTCCTCGAGATGGCGGTAAGGCGTAATCGAGAAAGCTGACAAGACATTGAGTGGTGGAGAAGCTTATGCTGCTAAATTGTTGAGGGTCTACGATTCCTGCAATATCAGCATAAGCCCAGTCGAACACAAAACTTTTCACAGATTAGGCTGGGTATTGGGGCGATTGCAACAGGTCGTAGCTGATTTAAGGATTGTGGGCTGGTTGACTTGGGCACTGGTGATACATAAGAGGTCTTCCAGTCAGCTGGGCATCTGGCTTGACTGAGAGAAGCATTGATGATGGAGCAGAGGGGTTTAGCAAGCTCCGGGAGAACTCCTTGAAGAGTTTCATTGGTAAGTCAATGGGGTTGGTAGAGCGTTTTAATTTAAGTTTGTCCAGGCGTTTTGCTACGTCAAATTCTTCTACTAAGTCAGTGGGAAGGGGGGCTGGTAGGTAAGCAGGGAGAGTGGTTGTGTCAAGCCGTGGGAGCGTCTGGCATATAGTAGCGAAATGGTTATTTGTTTGCTCAGCTGCGTCAACATTAGTGAGATGGCTAAGGAAGGGGAGGGGGTGTGTCTTATTGTTTAGTCCACAGAGTTCTTTAAGCTTACTATACCATTGACTGATGTTGGTCTGCTTCAGGTGTTGTAATTTGGTTGGGTAGTGGGACTTCTTTGCAGTGTGTGTGTGTGTGTGTGTAATACTGAAAATCAAGGACAAGTGTGTTGTTGTTGTTGTTGAGAGAGAGAGAGAGAGAGAGAGAGAGACACCAACCCAAACAAAATACTGCATTTCTCTTTATGATTTTCTACCTGACGCTCACATAAATCCTAATAATATTATCAGAACTGTATTTCTTCACTACTGTTAGTCTTCACACTCTACGTAACACACACTCTACATGTGAGTTAGTGGTGTATAATTCACTACACAGGAGAGTTTGGGCGTTTTCTTCAAGCAACGCAAAGGAGCTAGTTTATTGAGCACCCCCATTATATCCTATGTAAGACGAAGCTTAAGAGATGTAATACCCAGCTCTATATCTCCGGCCCAGAGTCGTGTTACACTTCTTACACACTTGGTGATATATAAACAGCTCTCTGAAATTCCTAAATGTCCTTCCATCAGCTCCTGCCTCCTGCTCTGGGCGCCACGACAGAGGATCAGGCAGCGAGAAGTCATCTTAAAAATATGCAATAATCTCCTGGAGGCGACACACACACACAAGACTCGAGAAACAATGTTAATAAAAATGTAAATTAGCATCGGTATAATCCCGGAAGTTTGTGACTTGTCAACAAAGGCGAGAAAAAGAAATGTTTACAATTTTTTTTGTAATTTAATATTTTCAACTAATAATGATAATGTTAAGGAAATAAATACCTGTCATTACTAATTACCATTTTAGGTTTAGTGTTTCCTAGTCTTAAGGGTTTAGGTGTTTTATTATTTAAATATCATATATAAACACCAATTAACTGGGTTTAACAATTACAAAATTACATAAATCCAGCAAATTAATGTGAACCTACTATAGCTTACACCCTACAGCGGCACCTTACAGTACGGCCACCGAGGGTCCACATTGTCTACGTATATCCCAGTGAAACCTAAATATAACGGACTCTCTTCCTCCATATAGTCCGTTATATGGAGGTTTCACTGCATTTCCTTTATTGTTTTGCGATGAATAAACCAGAGAGAGAAATTTAGGACAGACAGACAGGTCATAACCCCACCCCCTCCATCGCTGAGTGGTATAAATAACAGTGACGTAACGCACAATGCTATCTCATAAACACAGGATTTTTTTAAGGGAGGGGGGCAATTGTGGGGGAGGGGGCAATTGTGGGGGAGGGGGCAATTGTGGGGAATGGGGTAATTGTGGGGGAGGGGGCAATTGTGTGGGAGGGGGTAATTGTGGGGGAGGGGGCGGGTTGTGGGGAAGGAGGGCGATTACATAAAAAAAATATCATATTGTATTTGTTTTTTGTTGGTATCGAAAAACAAAAACAAATAACGCTTCCGAGTCTTTAAATAAATAAATAAATAAATAAATAAATAAATAAATAAATAAATAAATAAATAAAACCAAATGACTAAACTGCATTTCATTATTCTTTTTTTTTCTCTTTCCTGCGTTTTTACTGTATGCACCAAAGGACATACATTTTTTTTCTTTTTAATCATAAAGTTAAATGTTTCCTTTATTACCATAATTCTCGCGGGGACAAGTCAATAGTCTTTTTTTTTTACATCTGTTTTTCGTGGCTTTTTTTTCATCTTTCACGTGTTTTCGGTGTTTAGTGGTGTTTTTGTTTCACGTATTTTCGGTGTATAGTGGGTGTTTTTTTCATGTTTCACACGTTTTCGGTGTTTAGTGGTGTTTTTGTTTCACGTGTTTTCGGTGTTTGTTCTAATATGATTGAAGATAAGAGACAGCCAGCATCGTAGTGTAGTAGTAGTAATGACTAACAGAACTCCACAGTACAGCAGTGACTAAGATAACTCCACAGCACAGTACAGCAGTGACTAACAGAACTCCACAGTACAGCAGTGACTAAGATAACCACAGCACAGTACAGCAGTGACTAACAGAACTCCATAGTACAGCAGTGACTAAGATAAAATCACAGCACAGTACAGCAGTGACTAAGATAAATTCACAGTCACAGCACAGCAGTGACTAACAAAACTCCATAGCACAGTACAGCAGTGACAACAACCAACACAGCAAACGACACACCTCATCACCGAACAGCAGTGAAATAGCCAAAGTTAAGAGTCATTTTCTGCCTCAATCAAAAGTTTTCTAAACAAAACAAAACACGTAGAGAGAGAGAGAGAGAGAGAGAGAGAGAGAGAGAGAG
>NW_024724961.1:0-6863 GCF_018991925.1 Homarus americanus
CCTCATCGAATATAACAAAGTCCCCTGATCGAGTATTACAAAGTCCCCTGATCGAGGAGAACAAAGTCCCCTGATCGAGTGTAACAAAGTCCCCTGCACGATTATAACAAAGGCTACTGATCGAGTATAACAAAGGCCCCTGATCGAGTATAACAAAGTCCCCCTGATCGAGTATAACAAAGCCACCTGATCGACTAAAACAAAGTCCCCTAATCGAGTATAACAAACTCCCCTGATCGAGTATAACAAAGTCTCCTCATCGAGTTTAACAAAGGCCCCTGATCGAGTATAACAAAGTCCCCTGATCAAGTATAACAAAGCCACCTGATCGAGTAAAACAAAGTCCCCTGATCGAGTATAACAAACTCCCCTGATCGAGTATAACAAAGTCTCCTCATCGAGTTTAACAAAGTCCTCAAATCGAGAATAACAAAGGCCTTTGATCTAGTTTAACAAAGGCCCCTGTTCGAGTATAACAAAGCCCCCTCATCAAGTATAACAAAAGCCCCTCATCGAGTATAACAAAGACCCCTGGTCGAGTATAACAAAGTCCCCTCATCGAGTATTACAGAGTCCCCTGATCGAGTATAACAGAGTCCAATTATCGAATATAACAAAGTCCCCTGATCGAGTATAACAAAGTCTCTGATCGAGTATAATAATGTCCTGTTGATCAAGTAAACAAAGTTCTGATCGAGTATATAACAGTCCCTGATCGAGTAAAATAAAGCCCCCTGATCGAGTATAAAAAGTCTCTGATCGAAAGAGTATAACAAAGTCCCCTGATTGAGTATAACAAAGGCCCCTCATCGAGTTTTAACAAGGGCCCTGATCGAGCATAACAAAGTCCCTGGTCGAGAGCAAGCAACAAAAGGCCCCTGATCGAACAGTAACAAAGGCACCTGGAACGAGCAGGCAGATAGGCCTTGATCGAGAGCAATAAAGTTCCCTGATCGAGTATAACAAAGACCACTGGCCGAGTATAACAAAGTCCCCTAATCGAGTTTAACAAAGGCCCCTAATCAAGTATAACAAAGGCCCCTGATCGAGTATTTCAAAGTCCCCTGATCGAGTATAACAAAGCCCCCTAATCGAGTAAAACAAAGTCCCCTGATCGAGTATAAAGAACTCCCCTGATCGAGTATAACAAAGTCTCCTCATCGAGTTTAAAAAAGTCCTCTAATCGAGAATAACAAAGGCCTTTGATCGAGTTTAACAAAGGCCCCTGTTCGAGTATAACAAAGGCCTCTAAAAGAGTATAACAACGGCCACTGATCGAGTATAACAAAGTCCCCTGATCGAGTATTACAGAGTCCCCTGATCGAGCATAACAGAGTCCCCTCATCGAGTATAACAAAGGCCCCTCATCGAGTATAACAAAGTCCCATGATCCAGTATAACAAAGTCCCCTTATCGAATATAACAAAGTCCCCTGATCGAGTATAACAAAGGCCCCTGATCGAGTATAACAAAGTCCCCTGATCGAGTATTACAGAGTCCCCTGACCGAGTATAACAAAGTCCCCTGATCGAGTATAACAAAGTCCCCTGATCGGGTATAACAAAGGCCCCTGATCGAGTATAACAAACGCCACTCATCGAGTATAACAAAGTTCCATGGTCGAGTATAACAAAGTCCCCTCATCGAATATAACAAAGTCCCCTGATCGAGTATTACAAAGTCCCCTGATCGAGGAGAACAAAGTCCCCTGATCGAGTGTAACAAAGTCCCCTGCACGATTAAAACAAAGGCTACTCATCGAGTATAACAAAGTCCCCTGATCGAGTATAACAAAGTCCCCTGATCGAGTATAACAAAGCCACCTGATCGAGTAAAACAAAGGCCCCTCATCGAGTATAACAAAGTCCCTCATCGAGTATAACAAAGTCCCCTAATCGAGTATAACAAAGGCCCCTGATCAAGGAGAACAAAGTCCCCTGATCGAGTGTAACAAAGTCCCCTGCACGATTATAACAAAGGCTACTGATCGAGTATAACAAAGTCCCCTGATCAGGGTATAACAAAGTCCCCTGATCGAGTATAACAAAGCCACCTGATCGAGTAAAACAAAGGCCCCTCATCGAGTATAACAAAGTCCCCCTGATCGAGTATAACAAAGTCCCCTAATCGAGTATAACAAAGGCCCCTGATCGAGTATAACAAAGTCCCCTGATCGAGTATAACAAAACCACCTGATCGACTAAAACAAAGTCCCCTGATCGAGTATAACAAACTCCCCTGATCGAGTATAACAAAGTCTCCTCATCGAGTTTAACAAAGTCCTCAAATCGAGAATAACAAAGGCCTAGTTTAACAAAGGCCCCTGTTCGAGTATAACAAAGGCCTCTAAAAGAGTATAACAAAGGCAACTGATCGAGTATAACAAAGCCCCCTCATCAAGTATAACAAAAGCCCCTCATCGAGTATAACAAAGACCCCTGGTCGAGTATAACAAAGTCCCCTCATCGAGTATTACAGAGTCCCCTGATCGAGTATAACAGAGTCCAATTATCGAATATAACAAAGTCCCCTGATCGAGTATAACAAAGTCCCTTGATCGAGTATAACAATATCCCGTTGATCGAGTAAAACAAAGCCCCCTGATCGAGTATAACAAAGTCCCCTGATCGAGTAAAACAAAGCCCCCTGATCGAGTATAAAAAAGTCCCCTAATCGAGTATAACAAAGTCCCCTGATTGAGTATAACAAAGGCCCCTCATCGAGTTTAACAAGGGCCCCTGATCGAGTATAACAAAGTCCCCTGGTCGAGTATAACAAAAGCCCCTGATCGAATATAACAAAGGCACCTGAACGAGTATAACATAGGCCCTTGATCGAGTATAACAAAGTTCCCTGATCGAGTATAACAAAGGCCCCTGATCGAGTATAACAAAGTCCCCCTCATCGAGATTAACAAAGTCCCCTGATCGAGTATAACAAAGCCCCCTCATCAAGTATAACAAAGGCCCCTAATCAAGTATAACAAAGACCCCTGGTCGAGTAAAACAATGTCCCCTGAGCGAGTATAACAACTCCCCTGATCGAGTATAACAAAGTCTCCTCATCGAGTTTAAAAAGTCCTCTAATCGAGAATAACAAAGGCCTTTGATCGAGTTTAACAAAGGCCCCTGTTCGAGTATAACAAAGGCCTCTAAAAGAGTATAGCAAAGGCCACTGATCGAGTAAAACAAAGTCCCCTGATCGAGTATTTCAGAGTCCCCTGATCGAGTATAACAGAGTCCCCTCATCGAGTATAACAAAGGCCCCTCATCAAGTATAACAAAGTCCCATGATCCAGTATAACAAAGTCCCCTTATCGAATATAACAAAGTCCCCTGATCGAGTATAACAAAGGCCCCTGATCGAATATAACAAAGTCCCCTGATCGAGTATAACAAAGTCCCCTGAACGAGTATAACAAAGTCCCCTGATCGGGTATAACAAGGGCCCCTGATCGAGTATAACAAAGGCCCCTCATCGAGTATAACAAAGTTCCATGGTCGAGTATAACAAAGTCCCCTATTCGAATATAACAAAGTCCCCTGATCGAGTATTACAAAGTCCCCTGATCGAGGAGAACAAAGTCCCCTGATCGAGTGTAACAAAGTCCCCTGCACGATTATAACAAAGGCTACTGATCGAGTATAACAAAGTCCCCTGATCGAGTATAACAAAGTCCCCTGATCGAGTATAACAAAGCCACCTAATCGAGTAAAACAAAGGCCCCTCATCGAGTATAACAAAGACCCCTGATCGAGTATAACAAAGTCCCCCAATCGAGTATAACAAAGGCCCCTGATCAAGGAGAACAAAGTCCCCTGATCGAGTGTAACAAAGTCCCCTGCACGATTATAACAAAGGCTACTGATCGAGTATAAAAAAGTCCCCTGATCGAGTATAACAAAGTCCCCTGATTGAGTATAACAAAGGCCCCTCATCGAGTTTAACAAGGGCCCCTGATCGAGTATAACAAAGTCCCCTGGTCGAGTATAACAAAGTCCCCTAATCGAAAAGAGTATAACAAGGCCCTGATCGAGTATAACAAAGTCCCCTGATCGAGTATAACAAAGCCACCTGATCGAGTGAAACAAAGTCCCCTGATCGAGTATAACAAACTCCCCTGATCGAGTATAACAAAGTCTCCTCATCGAGTTTAACAAAGTCCTCTAATCGAGAATAACAAAGGCCTTTGATCGAGTTTAACAAAGGCCCCTGTTCGAGTATAACAAAGGCCTCTAAAAGAGTATAACAAAGGCAACTGATCGAGTATAACAAAGCCCCCTCATCAAGTATAACAAAGACCCCTGGTCGAGTATAACAAAGTCCCCTAATCGAGTATAACAAAGGCCCCTGATCGAGTATAACAAAGGCCCCTGATCGAGTATGACAATGTCCCCTGATCGAGTATAACAAAGCCACCTGATCGAGTAAAACAAAGTCCCTTGATCGAGTATAACAAACTCCCCTGATCGACTATAACAAAGTCTCCTCATCGAGTTTAACAAAGTCCTCAAATCGAGAATAACAAAGGCCTTTTATCGAGTTTAACAAAGGCCCCTGTTCGAGTATAACAAAGGCCTCTAAAAGAGTATAACAAAGGCCACTGATCGAATATAACAAAGCCCCCTCATCTAGTATAACAAAAGCCCCTGATCGAGTATAACAAAGACCCCTGGTCGAGTATAACAAAGTCCACTCATCGAGTATTACAGAGTCCCCTGATCGAGGAGAACAAAGTCCCCAGATCGAGTGTAGCAAAGTCCCCTGCACGATTATAACAAAGGCTACTGATCGAGTATAACAAAGTTTCCTGATCGAGTAAAGCAAAGCCCCCTGATCGAGTATAACAAAGTCCCCTGATCGAGTATAACAAAGCCCCCTGATGGGGTATAACAAAGTACCCCTGATCGAGAATAACAAAGTCCCCTGATCGAGTATAACAAAGCCACCTGATCAAGTATAACAAAGGCCCCTGATCGAGTATAACAAAGACCCCTGGCCGAGTATAACAAAGTCCCCTAATCGGCGATATAACGCCAAAAGGCATAAATCGAGTATAACAAGAGCTGATCCAGTATTTCCAAGTCCCTGATCGAGCATAACAAAGCCCCTGATCGAGTAAAACAAAGCCCCCTGATCGAGTATAACAAACTCCCCTGATCGAGTATAACAAAGTCTCCTCATCGAGTTTAAAAAAGTCCTCTAATCAAGAATAACAAAGGCCTTTGATCGAGTTTAACAAAGGCCCCTGTTCGAGTATAACAAAGGCCTCTAAAAGAGTATAACAAAGGCCACTGATCGAGTATAACAAAGTCCCCTGATCGAGTATTACAGAGTCTGATCCGAAATTATAACAAGTCCCTCATCGAGTATAACAAAGGCCCCTCATCGAGTATAACAAAAGTCATGGTCCAGTAAACAAGGTCCTTATCGAATATAACAAAGTCCTGATCGAGTATAACAAGGCCCCTGATCGAGTATAACAAGTCTGATCGAGTGACATTCTAGTCCCACTGGTCTAGAACAACAAAATACCCTGATCTCAGGTATAACAAAGTCACTGATCGGCGGGTATAACCAAGGGCCCTGATCAGCGAAACATAACAAAGGCCTCATCTGGTATAACAAAGGATTTCATGGTCGAGTATAACAAAGGCCCCTCATCGAGTATAACAAAGTCCCATGATCCAGTATAACAAATTCCCCTTATCGAATATAACAAAGTCCCCTCATCGAGTGTAACAAAGTCCCCTGCACGATTATAACAAAGGCTACTGATCGAGTATAACAAAGTCTCCTGATCGAGTATAACAAAGTCCCCTGATCGAGTATAACAAAGCCACCTGATCGAGTAAAACAAAGTCCCCTGATCGAGTATAACAAACTCCCCTGATCGAGTATAACAAAGTCTCCTCATCGAGTTTAACAAAGTCCTCTAATCGAGAATAACAAAGGCCTTTGATCTAGTTTAACAAAGGCCCCTGTTCGAGTATAACAAAGGCCTCTAAAAGAGTATAACAAAGGCAACTGATCGAGTTTAACAAAGTCCCCTGATCGAGTATAACAAAGCCACCTGATCGAGTAAAACAAAGGCCCCTCATCGAGTATAACAAAGTCCCCCTGATCGGTATAACAAAAGTCCCCTAATCAGAGTTTAACAAAGGCCCCTGTTCGAGTATAACAAAGGCCTCTAAAAGAGTATAACAAAGGCAACTGATCGAGTATAACAAAGCCCCCTCATCAAGTATAACAAAAGCCCCTCATCGAGTATAACAAAGACCCCTGGTCGAGTATAACAAAGTCCCCTCATCGAGTATTACAGAGTCCCCTGATCGAGTATAACAGAGTCCAATTATCGAATATAACAAAGTCCCCTGATCGAGTATAACAAAGTCCCCTGATCGAGTATAACAATGTCCCGTTGATCGAGTAAAACAAAGCCCCCTGATCGAGTATAACAAAGTCCCCTGATCGAGTAAAACAAAGCCCCCGGATCGAGTATAACAATGTCCCCTGATCGAGTATAACAAAGTCCCCTGATTGAGTATAACAAAGGCCCCTTATCGTGTTTAACAAGGGCCCCTCATCGTATAACAAAGTCCCCTGGTCGAGTATAACAAAAGCCCCTGACCGAATATAACAAAGGCACCTGAACGAGTATAACAAAGGCCCCTGATCGAGTATAACAAAGTTCCCTGATCGAGTATAACAAAGCCCCCTGATCGAGTATAACAAAGTCCCCCTCATCGAGATTAACAAAGTCCCCTCATCGAGTATAACAAAGCCCCCTCATCAAGTATAACAAAGGCCCCTGATCGAGTATAACAAAGACCCCTGATCGAGTAAAACAATGTCCCCTGAGC